>NC_092225.1:66697607-66785107 GCF_036320965.1 Panulirus ornatus | reverse complement strand
TGAACAGACCAAAGTAATAAGAGGCTCAATAAACACGTCCAACAAACAAAACCTTCCCCTGCCTCACGTAGCCAGCAAAGACCAGGATCAAAACTCGGCCATGTATGCTGCCCCAGCAGTAGGACAGCCTGAATAAATTACCAACACTAGAGAACAAACGAGTTTTGTTTCTCCTTCTCGCTTGAGCCAGTTCCCCTGGAGACCTCAGCATCAGAAGGTCTGTTGTTAATACGTTAATTATCGATACAAGTATTAATGTCAATATCATTATGATTATTTGCATATTTGTTATCATATTTACAAAAAATACCTAATTAGTTGTTGAGGTGTATTGTAAATAATGTAGGTCAAATAATTACTGTATTTTCATGTAATTATCATCTGAGAATATATTACTTTTAATCCTATCCTCATGCTTCTCCACACTTTATCTTTACTTTTTATCATTATCATCACTATCGTCATGCTTCTCCACACTTTATCTTTACTTTTTATCATTATCATCACTATCGTCACCAGCATCGTCTTCTCTGTTACCCCTACTAAGGCAGTGTCAGCACTGATGGTTAAAGCAGTTCCAGTATCATTATCTTTCCTTCACTATATAAGTTAACTTTACAACAGTGTTAAGTCATGGCTTTATATGTAGCTGAAGGCATTGATCTCATCCATACAACATGCTCAGTAGTACTCCATTGATCATCCTGATCATCAAGACTCAAAATGTTTGAGTTTTGATCTTGAATGATGAACATGAAGGCCAAAGTCTAAAGACCTGAAGTAGTTAAGGCGTACTGGACCAAGGAACAAGTCAACCTAGTCTATGACTGGCTTGTTGCTATGGTTACCAGAAGGGAATGTTGAATGGATAAAAGAAAGAACAGAATATCAAATGGAAGGAATTAACATACATCTCTCACTACCATTGGACACATATCCTGGGACCAAGAGGAATACAATAAAAACCTGGAGGATATTGTACCCACTACCACTGGACACACATCCTGGGATCAAGAGGAATACAATAAAAACCTGGAGGATATTGTACCCACTACCACTGGACACACATCCTGGGATCAAGAGGAATACAATAAAAACCTGGAGGATATTGTACCCACTACCACTGGACACACATCCTGGGATCAAGAGGAATACAATAAAAACCTGGAGGATATTGTACCCCAAAAGTGATCGAAGCAAAACAAGAAATTCAGGAAAACAAATGGAGAAGACTCGCTGCTATATGAGACGGATTTACGCCCTGTCTTAAAGGCTCTCAGGTTCCGGGTTACAGCCTGGTTTAGAGCTTAACTGTTTCTGAGATGTTCCTTCTGTGCCGAGGGCTGCTGGGAGGTCTTGGGACACCTTCCTTAGCTGCTGGAGACGTTCAGGGTTACAGACGGGAGTCTCAGCGCCTGCTGAGAGGTCCTGAGACACGTTTCTCAGCTGCTGGAGATTTCCAGGGGGTAGACATGAGCGTCCTCTTCCCGGGAGCGCTTAGTGGTTCTGATTCAAGTTCCCTGTTGCTGGAGACGCTCAGAGAGGCAGACAAGAGAGCATCCTGCAAGGTGAACTATGAGGAAGTTGTTTAGGTTATGTATTCTCAGGGAGAGAGAGAGAGAGAGAGAGAGAGAGAGAGAGAGAGAGAGAGAGAGAGAGAGAGAGAGAGAGAGAGATGGGTATACTTAAACGACACCTGGCTCTCTCTCTCTCTCTCTCTCTCTCTCTCTCTCTCTCTCTCTCTCTCTCTCTCTCTCTCTCTCTCTCTCTCTCTCTCTCTCTCTCTCTCTCTCTCTCTCTCTCTCTCTCTAACGACACCACACACCAGCAGCTTACACTTGCTGTTGCCATCTCTCCCATTTCACAACTGGCTGTTTTCCGTCCTTCCGAACTACTTCCTGACAGCAGCGGTGGTCGGCGCCGTACTGCTGTTGGTCATATCCCCTCACGTTCTTCTCCATTTGTGTAAATAAGGCGGGAGTGAATTCCATTTTGTACGTTTTTAAGGGGAAGTCGGATCTTTCCACTCCGTCAGGTAAAAAGAGCTGAAGGTTTTATCATACCCTATGAATCTGAAGAGAGGTAGAACTTAGATCTCCATTTACATGAAGAGGAGCTTAGCCTTAGGGTCTACCTCCATCTGGATAAGGAAGAGAGAGAGAGAGAGTCAGCTTTCGTCTCCATCTATATAAAGTAGGTTAGAACTAGTGCCTCCCTCTCCATCTTTATCAGTAAGGTTAGAGTCAGTCTTTGTCTCACTCTCTTTAAACGAGAATAGAGCCAACATCATCACACACATCAGCTTAGAAAATGGCAAGAATTGCATATTTTATTATCTATATAAAGAAGCTATGAAACAAAACCATCATCTTCATCTACATAAGAAGAAGGTGAGATCAAGAGTGTTACTATCCCTTGAAAATTAATGATGAACCAAACTCACTCACCTTCTCCATCTGCTGTACATAAAGAAGAAATGTTCGAGACATATCTACTTCATCTATTGTATATCAAGATAGAAAGAACAAATGTCTGTCCTAAGTCTAAACTCCATCTCCATAAAGGAGCATATAAGGTCAGTCTCCATCTCTAGATAAAGAAGGGAAGAGTCTAAATCTCCATCACCATCTAGATTAAGATGATGAGAGAGACGTTGTTCGTGAAGAACGCAGAATTCATCCCAGATCTCTGGTGTACCAGGATCTGAACCCACGTTCCAAACATCTGGTGTAACAGGACCTGAACCTACATCCCAGACGTCTGGTGTACCAGGACCTGAACTTACATCCCAGACGTCTGGTGTACCAGGACCTGAACCTACATCCCAGACGTCTGGTGTACCAGGACCTGAACCTACATCCCAGACGTCTGGTGTACCAGGACCTGAACCCACGTCCTGCCGGCCCTCCTATCAGATCCTCAGACCAAATGACCTCACTAGCCTAACAAAGAGGAACGTCTTTTATCCCAAGAAAAAGGAAAGTCAATCGCCTGTTCCAAGGTTTAAGATCTGTGGTAATTCCACCATGAATCATACGTACCTTAATCAATATGGAATCTAAAGTTCGGAAGTTGGCGGATATTCTCACTGTAGATACGGGACCTGGGAACAGAAATTCAAAGAAAAAAGGGTTTAGTTGAAGGGAGAGATGGAAGGGATGGGATGAATGTGAGATGATGAAAGTCGAGAGATATTAATGAAGAGAAGGAAGAAGAAGAGAATGAACAGGAGGGAATCGAAGGAAGCGAAAAGAGAAGAAAATCAAAACACGAATATGGAGCCAAAGTAACGAAAATTGTAGTACCTGCTATAAATAGCTATCTTGTCGATTAGGATCAACCAGATGGCTCTATTCCAGGGCAAGCAGGAAGTCATGGCTCCACCCGTCCTAGAGCAGGTAGCATGCAATGGTTCTAAGGTGGGGAGATGAACAGTTGAGTTGACTGTGAGCCGATTGCCCTGCCAAGCACTGGAACCTTGGTGGGTCTGCGGGTGATTCATAGTAAGCGACGTAAGCCACCGCATCATAGAGGCCCTTGCTTTGGTAAAACGATAGGAATACTTGTAGTTAAGGAACAGAAGTACAGTGCAAGTCTGAATGAGTGACTGTCTGTGATATTCCGTACAGCCACCTCAACAGTTAAATAATGTGTAAAGTCTCGGAAGGTAGAAGTACTAACATCAGTAACCTCGTCCCTCCATCGTTCTCAGAATTCCATTACCCTCCTTCAGCTCTGGTTCTCTTCTTCCTCTATCCCTCCACTCCCTTTGTCCCTCTACAAATCCTAACCTTCCACCATCCCCGTCTATCCACCTCCATCCGTCCCTCCATCATTCCTGTTTCTCCACCTCTTCACAGCATAACCACCCCATTGTGAAAGATCTCAAGTAATTTTCAGGAAAATGGGCTCATGCTTCTAGGATATGGATCTGAGATTTCCAAAGCGCTAACTACTTATAACTCCCGATCATTTCTTCAAGCTAGAGAGACATACATTGACTGAGTATTGTGAGAAGAATTTAAAGGGAAGGAGATGTAATGCAAATGTGCACAAAGTTTTCTACAGACGTATTGTTGTAGAATATTTGAATAAACTGCTATCACGTCCTGTTGATGGGAAGTCCATCAATACAGCTGTCATGGCTAGACAGTTACTTTAATGATATACGTCTTCAGTGAAAAGGGAAACTATGGTCCATTATAAGCCCTGTTCAAGAAAGTCAACGTCTTATCGACTCATTTCAATTTTTTCCCCACGTACAGCAGTGGCTGAACTCCGTATTGATCAGTCTCCTGAGGCTGTATCTAGATCTGACTGTGGCTACCATCCGTACTTTCCTATTGGATTTCCACATCAGTATGTCTATTCTGTACGGTGATCTTCATAAGTGATATCCTGCCGATTAGTAAGCTAGAGGGAGTGTTGAGTAGGGAAGAGACATCTGCTTTATCATCCTGTCTTCGTCTATTTAGATTAAAAGATCAGGATGTAGCCTCGTCAAAGTCCAGGTCGTCTATCATCTAACTTTCACATATACTCCTCTACCAACACCACATCTCCTTCCATCATCCCCGTTTCTCCTTCATCCTTTTGCCTCCACCATCCTGGACAAGCTCTTTATGAGATCCTGGAGCTAAACCATAACCCTCCTACCCTTTCCCTTTGACCTCCCCGCAATCCCTTCCCTTTATCTTCTCTCTATCTACCGCTAGTCTTCCCACCCACTCCTCCTGTGCTACTTGCTCTACCCACCCACACATCACCTCATCACTTAACATCAACAATAATCGTAAGGTGGTTCATCTACCTCAAAACTTGCTACAGTTAGCTGAAAGAAAGTGGCTTTATTTCGTTGTGCCCAGGATTCTACTGAAGCTAACGATGCTTTCACTTACTGTTGGCTTCGGGAGGCACCCTCCCAGATGTCTTACGCTAAGCGACTGTCAGTTCAGAGTCTTAAACCAAATGGACGACCACAACAAGGAGGAGTCAGCACGAATTTTCAGCTCTTTACTACTCCATCTAAAGCATTTTGTGGATGATACCTACCTCTGGCCTGATGGAGCAGCCAAAGGTCGAGAGGGAGAGTGGCAGGATGATGGGGAAGATGGAGGAAGGTATGGTCAGGAGGGAGAGTGGCAGGTCGGGAGGTCATACTGTGGTAGGTCTTCACCACATATTTGACATGAATTTTGGTCATCACACTGAAAGCAGATTCAGTTCTCATGAATTCTTCAACCACTGGCGAGGAAAGAAAATTGAATGAACCTGAGACAATACGAAAGTCAATAGAAGACGACCTGCCCATGAGGCCAGCAAGGTAAAGTTTATGACTCTGCCCAAGACAGACCAGTTCTTCTCTCTCCCGTGAGTCGACCGACAGCTGCTGCCACACGGCAGTCCCTATCTGTCTTCAGTGGTGGCTGATAAGTGTTCGATAAAGAATAAATCCAAGAATTTACTCATCATTATCAATAACTGATCATCTTATACTTACATCATTATCTGAGTCAGGTACTTAAGGGAGATATATTTGAGGGTGAATTTTGTTGATTATCAAATGGAAGTGAAATTCTTGTTCACCATCACTGAAATAAAAGCAATGGGTATAAGGCCTCGGTTTTGGACATGTGTCCTCGGGTTGATGTCTTGCTTTCATACTTCACATGACGGGATTATGAGGCATCAGAACATTCAACCGAGGTAAGGCAAAGAGAGCGGGAATCTGCTTCACATTAACTCTACCCGGAGAACTGATCTTTTCCCCTATTCTTACTGGTCGAACATCTCATCCCTTATCACTAACAGGTAAGATATTCCATTCCTTCTCTTACTGGTAGAATATCTCATCCACTCTTCTCTAACTGGTCGAATCTCTCGTCCTCATCGGCTGTTACTTGAAGACCGTAATGTACCTTCCCTTGGCCCATCCTGAGTGGGAGATCTTACCTTATCTCGACCCCTGCTGGAAGAATGATCCTTCCCTCTACCATTATGGGGTGAATCTATCTTCCTGTCCACCCTCGCTACACAACGATCAACTTACCTTATCTTCAACCTTTGCTCGAGGAAATATCTTCCCTTCAACCCTTAATGGATGAATCTATCTTCCTGTCTACCCTCACGGCACTACAACCAATCATTAACATACCTTTCTGGAAACCAAGGGAAGAAAAAGAAATCGTAGGGAAAAAATTGGAAAACTTTGCCTTGCAATTTAAACTTTGACTGCAGTTCAGGTCGGACAGAGCTCGGCCAAACACTACAGTCCTGATTATCAATTTACCACGAGTGACGAGTCATCAAAAAGCAATTAAGGACAGACTTAATTTATAAACATATGATCGATTGGGAGGGAGGTAGTGGTGTGAGAGGAGCTGTGAGGTGAGTCAGCGGTGGTGTGAGAGGAGCTGTGAGGTGAGTGAGAGGTGGTGTGAGTGGATCCGTGACGTGAGTGGGAGGGATGGACTATGGACTATGATAATGTGATAAATTACTCTGTTGCCAAGATCACAAATCATATCTTTACCTTAGAAAACCAGAAGCTTTATCATATATATATATATATATATATATATATATATATATATATATATATATATATATATATATATATATATATATATATATATATATATATATATATATATATATACAAATTGTCTCTAGAGGGAATGATATACATGAAATTGGTACAGTAACCCACCTTGGCAACAGAATATGGTTTTATGTAAGAATGTCAGCACATATATCATGCCAGTCTGGTGGCCAAGACAAGAAGATACATTTTCTGCTTACGCTAATTATGCTCATAATTAGTGGTTGTGGAGTTGATATTGCTAACGCTGGCAGGCCAGACCTTGGTACTGCTCTGAACGTGACCCAGATTTTCGCTGGTGGAACATTTCCGGAACCCCCATGTCATCTGAGCCAATGGACGAGAGTGTGTTCATATCATAATGGACCATAACACAGTGATATATACACAGTCACTCAAGGACAATGACGTTCTAAGTTTGGATAAGCGTGAATGGTATACAGTAATGCTTTTTATACCATGTAAAGGAGTTCCGAGGAGTTGCCAGGCGCCAGACAACTAGCCTTGGCTGTATAGGAATTCCTGGCTGCTGGGGTGATATGTTTTCAGGACACTATATTGCTGATGATCGGCAACTCCGTGCCAGCAATATGGGAGGGTATGAAGAGGAAAGTAAGGTGGGGGTAATGTCGCTAGGAAGAGGAACATTGGAGGGTTATATCAATGATTAACATCATTCCATCCGTTGTCCCAGGTTGCTGTTCGACCATCTGCTCAGTGCAAAGCCGAGTGCAAATGCCATTAGCCAGTTGGTCTGTGTCTGCATCTCTGGTCTACCACAGCAGCCATCAGATGAAAGCCTGGAGGGCACGAATCTGCTTGTACTGGAAGAACTGAAAGCAGATTCTAAGGAGTATCTATATAGGACCATATAAGTATCCTTGCCATTTCCATATATCTTTTACGCCATTATGTGGTTGGATCATAATTTCTCTCGTCCAAATATATTGATGAAGTATACTCTATTTAGGAAAGTAACTCGTGTGCAATATCATCAAGAACCTCAAAGGTATACCCGCCCTTCTTTCGCGGAACACGTCTACCAATAGGCCGCCCTCTTACCTACCAATCAATCCTCAAAGGAACGCTGCCACCTGGCCCATAAATATTTTCCCAAGACCTTTGTCTCCAGCCTGTGAGGATTATCACAGGGACAGAGACCCTCATGAATATTTTCAGGGGAACAAGGACCACTTACCCACGTCGGATATTCAGCGGCATTCGGTCCCGTTGGCCATACAGTATAAATATTTAGTTTTGAGAATTAAGGCAATAGAGCAGCTGATCTAAATGATGCAACAGTACAGTCTGTTCTACAAGATACATGTATGGCCGCCTCTCTGTTTTCACTCATTTGAATACAAAGCCTGAATAAATATGTTCTATTTCTAATTCAAACAAGATTTCTACTCCGAGGAATACTACTTTACATAATCCTTAGATGTTTAATGCTAAGTCTACTGTTTCACTGTCAAAGCTTTGTGAACGTCAGTTTTACCTGGAAGTTTATTGTTGAAGAATTTTAGTTTGATGAAGAGTTTGATGACTAAGATCGTTGCTTTACATTAGCTATTCTATCTAACCATAACTACTGGGGATTAGTGTCAAGATAACCACCTTTTCCCCACTACTACCTACACCACTGTGTCTAGTGGGTAGTGTATTCTCTGGGTTTAATGGAAGTACATTCTCCCCACTGCCACCTTCATCACTGGATTTAGTGGGGAGTACCTTCTCCCTATTACCAACCACCCTCACCACTGTGTCTAGTGGGTAGCGTCTTCTCCCCACTGCCACCTTCACAATTTTATTTAGTGGTTGGTGTCTTCTCCCCACTACCACCTTTACCACTGGATTTAGTGGGTAGGACCTTCTCCCCAGTACCATCTTCACTGCTGTTTTGGGTATTACCTACACCCCACAATACAACCTCCACCACTGTGTCTAATGGGTAGTACCTTCTCCCCAGTTCTACCTTCACCATTGTTTCTAGTGGATAGCAACAAACCTCCCCTCCCAAAAAAGAAGGACAAACCTCACCAGTGTGTCTAGTGGGTAACACCTTCTCTCCGTACACAGTCTTCGCCACTGACTCTTGTGGTTGTTCTCGTCTCCCCAGTAAGCACCACCCTCACCACTGTCTCTGTATACATGTTGCCTCTTCTCCTTTTTCAATGATGTCATGTAGATCAGTCAGGCTCCCTCCGTATATCTACTTTATTACATATCTGATATAGTTTACCCTAAAACACCGAGGCAAAATATTACGGGATTAGCACTAATTCATTGAACTATAAACTCGAATGTTTTCGAAAAATTAAAGCCTCGTTTACACTACATTTATATCGAGAAAAAATGATGAATCGTCGATCAAAATAAAACCAGCTTAAGTTGAAACGATATGCAACATTGCTGTTATGCCAAAGTATTTGATCTGGGGATAACAACCATGGACACTTCGTGGAGTCTGATGTTGATAATAATATTTTGAGGACAAGATGCGATGCATTTCCTCTCCTTCATAAGTTTCCTCTCAGGGTGTCATAAGTTCCCTTCGTCACTGCTCACCTCCGTCAGCCACCTGTACCACTATGGCGAGAATGGACAGGCATCTGTTTTGTCTCTCTGGTATTGGAGGACTCAACTCATATGGTAGATATTGCTGTAAGTTGATGTCTTATCGTTACCAGAAGCAGGAAGTGGCTACCACAATGTAATGTTTATATTCAAGAAGTTCAACGCAACCATTTGAGATGTTTGATATGAAAGAGTCGCTAAGGAAAATGTGCGGACGCTTTAAAGGGAATCTGCTTCCTTTGTCCCTTTGATAGCGCTATTTTCTGTGTCCCCCTATGATAACACTATCTTCAGACCACTTCGAAGGAGGTCGTTCATACTTGATGCTCTCGCCTTTCTCTCTCAGCATTTACCTGCCACCTGTTTACCTTACTTCTTTATTTGTCGATGCATCAGTAATGTAAACATTCAGAAATAAAGATTCGACTGATTTCTGTAAAGGGAAAATGGGAAGAGTTCCGGATATAGAGATGCTTTCAAACGTCTAAGTCAACATCAACAATGATCCTCATTTATAGTCAGAAACTCTATGACAAGATCATTTGTGGTAAACAAACCACAGTAAATACATATACCATTTGACGAAAGATTGACGCATATAGGCTCTTATAGAAATGATATAGCTATGAGTTAGATATGGAGCAAGAAACAATACCAGGAGTAAACAGAGCCAGTTAATGCCTGGGGATCAACAAGTAGTTCATCTGATGCGCCAGACTCTTCCTCTACGTCCAGTCATACACAAACATCACCATCATCTCCAGTAACCTCATAACCTCCCCTGTTTCCCCTCATCCCTAACCTTAATACAACACAACACTCGTGAAATATAACGTTCATATTTCCTTTATCTCTAGAGAAAATAGAAATATCTTATCATTGTTCCATACACCTGGGAGAGATGGAGGGACGTGAGCCCTCAGGGCCGTGCAGTATATTCTCCCTCCCTCTACCCACATTGCCCTGAGGGACCTGAGCAGGAAGGCCACTTGTGTACAGACCATAACGTTATTCCGTAGATCATAAATATGGAGGTTTGTGCCGGTCTCTGTCAGGTCCAGTGTATGGTGATGGCCTCACCAGAACCACCAGGATCTGCCCAGTATTCTGAGGGGGGAAAGATAGTGAAGATGGTGGCCTCTGGCTTGCTGGGCATGAGAGAAGAGATGGAGAAGAGGCAGGGAAGGAAGGGCTAGAAGACGTAGGGTGATGGAGGAGCTAAAGAGAACAAGAGAAAGAGGGGAATATGAAAAGGAGAGAAGATATATAACGGAAGAATGAAAATACGTAAAATATAAAGCTTGGTTAAAGTGAGGGGTGAGAAGAAATATGGGAAAAAGAGGCAGACAAAGAATAAAAAGGAGAAAGAAAAGATAAGTAAAAGAAAATATGAAGTATAACGTATAGTTTATAGAAGATATATTAGGGAAAATATAATGAAATGTATGAGTCCATTATAGGTGACTGTACACGTATATAAACACGTGTTGAAACAGAAGACAAAGAAGACCATTGTACATAACAGCAACCATTGTGTAGTGGTGAAGCTGTATGACAGCCATCGGCGTGTAGGGATCAAGGCTGCATGACAACCAACACTCGGTTTAGCCGCACATGGTGTGGCGCTGAAGCTGCATGACAACCAACTCGACATAAAAATATTGTTGCTTTAGTCAGCTATAACTCACTGGAGGCAATATACCTGACACAGCTCCCACACAACACCTGGACGGAGACGACGGTATGAATACATCACATGGAAACATATATTAGTTTTTTGGATGGTTTTATGTATGGACGGTTTGAATATGTATTCGAAATGTCTGTAGAAGAACATGGAGTGGGTACAGCGATATTCCACAATATGTGAAGTGCTATGTGAGAATGATAAACAAAAGAATCAATAGATACAGAGATCCTACGAATGATTAATCACGAAATAATTGATTATAGAATATGCGATTATGAAGTAATGAGTATTTGTGATATTTGGTGTAAATCATCATATTATGTAAGGTCATATGCAGACAGACAGCCATGAGATATACAGGACGGAATATTCATAAACCACAAGCCATGGTGGACTGTATGAGGAGTTACTCACACACTCCTGTAGGAAGCAGGCTTACGACACAGGTAGTTATGCTACGAGAATGGAAGTACTACACAGACATCGCGTGGTGGGTACGTTTACCCATAGCATGTGTATACGAATTTTTCGAATGCCATTTTAAACGGTTTCAAGATACGTTCTTAGGGTTTCTATGATCGTTAAGGATGGAAGATGAGCGTGGAAAGTCGTCAAAACAGCTTTAATCAGCAGATCTACTGACGAGAGAGTCTTGACTGGCTGCTGCTATGAGTGAGAGACAGAGGTATTGAAGTCTGTGCTAACGGCCACTGTAGCTATTCACATATGTGTCTGCCCTGACGCGCTTCCCCTTAACCATTGCAAGGGTATGGTATGACAACCTGGACCTCGATCACCGAAGTGCTCTATATGTGTCTTGATCCATCTGTCCATTGCTGGAGTACACAAAAACCTGAGCCCCCATTACCCTAGTGTTCTAATGGTATCTTAACCCACCCACTCATTACAAGAGAGCAAGACAATCTGGCCCTATGTCACTATTCTGTTCTGATGTTGTCTTGACCCACCCACCTATTGCTGGAGCACACGCTGAACAGCAGAGCTCAACCATCTTTTTTTATATACGTATGTTATGGATGAATACCTGTGGAGATCATTTACTGAGGTAAACACAGAACCACATAAAGATAAGAAAGATCTCAGGCCAACGTACTTCTCATGATGTTTGAGCAAGCATCAGAGAACACTGTAAGCTCGCGAAGCACTTTTGGCTTAAGCGAGCGTTTATTGAAGCAAATACTTGAGCATTTTTGAAGTGCCTGTGATGCAAGGCATCTCTGATACCTGGTGAGGAGTTGTATATCAACTGTGCGATGTAGGAGTTGTGATGCAGGGCAGGGGGAGTACAGCAGTACCTCGTGAGAGGTTGTGCATTAGCCTTGTGAATCGCAGCTTGTGATGCAGGGAAACCGGGGGTACTACGTGAAAGGTTATGTATGAACATTGTGAAACAGAACCTGCGATGCGGGGCAACTGGCGTACCTGGTGAGGGGTTGTGTATGAGTTTTGCTAAGTAGAACATTACGGTAGAGAGTTTTTCAGTGGTGCCAAACACGACCTTTTCCTCGCTGGTTTATATACGACATGATAACCTGTGATGAGTTCGACCACTACACTACTGAATTATACCTTTATAACATACGTAAAGATTAGTTAAGATGGACTCTGCTATGGAAAAGTTAGCAAACGAGACAATATCTACGCGCCTGAGGCTATTCTGTTTGCAAGTCTCGTCTGTTTTTCTATTTTCAAAACTACGTCCTCGACATCATCCCTCTTTGTTTCTTCTCAACTCTTCCAAACTATATTTCGATATACACATCCTTATCTTTCCCATAGTCCCTACTCTTTTCTCCATATTCGTCTTTAATGCTCAGTATCTCCCCTCCCTCTAATCTGAACCTTCTATCGTTCCTCTCCTTTCTACAGTCTTACCAGTCCCCTGACCTACTTCTCGTCTCCTTCCTTTCCTTTCTCTCCTTTTTCCTATTTCCCTCATCTCCTCCCTCCTCACATTCCTCGGAAGACAAAGGGAACTCATCCACCTTTCCTTCGCATGCTCCGGTAATTCTCTGTATACAAGCTGACATCATACATCTCATCTTCTATGGGTCCACGAACGCTGTCTTATACAAGAACCGTGACAGACTCAGTACTTAGAACGTTTTAAATCGTCTGTATGATATGGAAGGCCCAGGGGTTGTGGCCACATCCAGAGACAACTGGGTAAATAATTTCCCTTATGATCCTAAGAACGATTTCTCTTCCTTGTCTTTTCCCTCCAGGCTCTTCTCATGGGTAAGGCTAGAGACAATTCCTTTGGTTTATGAAGACACATGCAGACAGCCCGTTCTATCAACAGCTCTAAAAGAAACCTTTTATCAGTCACCGGTAAAAACATTCTCCTTTCTTTCCCATCCTCAATTCGTTTTCTTTTCTATTTCCTCTGCATTATCTGTTCCTCATTCCTCCCTTTGCGTCTTTCATGAGCTCTTGAAAACGTGTCTTTTGTCCTCCATTTCTACCGAGCGATTGTGGGGAATGTCCTTGCCAATGAATGCACTGTAGGTCACACAGGAGCGGTACTCTGGCCTAAGTGCAGTCTGACCCGCCACTGAGGCAATTGAGACTTTAGAGACGAGAGACTGAGGTCATGTTGTGGTAGAGGGAGAGACGAAAAACTGACAGGGACTGTTATAGGAGGGGACTGGGAGATATTGGAGAGGAGATATTGTGGTAGGAGGATATGCTAGGAGATGAGCGTGTTGGGGAGGAGGAGATACTGGAGGAAGAGGATAAAGTAGGATGTGTAGAGGTTGGCCAGGATATACTGGGGCAGATGAGGAGACTGTGTATCATGGTACCTGGCTTAAGACCTATGAAAGCAACAATGGTACGACTGCATGTATGCTGTTATTCTTGCCCATTTGATTCCTTCCAGATGATGCGCGTAGAATGCCTGCGAAATAAATACAAGGCTGAGATATGGACCAAACAGTGTTGCAGTCCTAAGGCATCGGAAGGCTAAGCTCTTGAAGACACTTGTCGACAGTAAATGACAGAAGAGAATTAGTCCAAATTGCTCATATCTAGTGAAAACATTAACATTTTGCTCTGTACATGACGCAACATAGTATTTTATGCAAGGATAATTCCATTATACAATAACTAAATAATATTCTTTAGTTTTAAAGATATAAAAAAGAATGAAAGTGTCAACTGTTGATTGATATGATAAAATCGAATCTTGAGACCAGTGGGAGAGAGCCTTGCCTTCAGTAAAATCCAGATCACTAGAGAGAAGGAGTTGCTCAAGGAAGATAAACATTAGAAACTTTGGCGGGTCCTCAGGGCCACGTCCATCAAGATTTAACAAGGAAGCCTCGCCAGCTGAAGGATGGAGATACTGAACTTGGCAATATCTTACACTTCCACAATATTACCGGCTGCACAGGAGAGAGAATACTTCCCACGTGGGTACAGGAGAGAGAATACTTCCCACGTGGGTACAGGAGAGAGAATACTTCCCACGTGAGTACAGGAGAGAGAATACTTCCCACGTGAGTACAGGAGAGAAAATACTTCTCATGTGGGTACAGGAGAGAGAATACTTCGCACGTGGGTACAGGAGAGAGAATACTTCCCACGTGAGTACAGGAGAGAAAATACTTCTCATGTGGGTACTGGAGAGAAAACAGGAAGCTGGAAATCTACGCCTGTGTTATCACTTTTAAGACGAAACGGAAAGAGCCAAGTGAGGATCAATCTTCGATGGTTCAACCGTCTGTTCCCGACGCTACTTCAGCTCAGCACGGCGGGAAAGGAAAGCAGTTATGAAATAAGGTAAATCATCACGCGGCGCTGGATATTCATCATACAGGAACACGAAGGTGTGGACGATGATATGATGGAAGCAGTGACAACACGCAGTGAGACAGAGAGAGCAGTTCGTGACGTCCCAACGCCAGCGTTACTGTCTCTTAGTTGATTTTGCTAATACGGCTATGACGTGGCCCTGACGTTGGTCATCATGTGTGTGTGTGTGTGTGTGTGTGTGTGTGTGTGTGTGTGTGTGTGTGTGTGTGTGTGTATGCTGCAGATCATTACCATTTCGTGTTTATTTTCATAACGTTTGAAGGCCCAGTTTCAGCTCATGTGGTCTGGTAGATGATATCCTCATCTAGTGAGAGGTGGAGCTACAGTAATGGACTAATATATAATCAACATTGCAGATGGATGTCATGGGTTGTCCATCTCTATGTATATATATATACAAATTCGCACGAGACATGCGTCACGCTGGTGTGGCTTCATGGCCTTACAAAACTATACACATGGACAAAATTTATGAACAAAATATTCAAAGTGAACACCCCGTCGCATATATATCCTCGTTCAAAACAAAGGAGAGGTTATATGAACACCAGCGGCTGGACATGGAAAACTTTCCCATATTTACTTTGTCAACATTTGTGGAATTTATTTAACTCAACTGCTACAGATGGAGCTTTGTGACCAGTGAAGGTCAAACCAGGGGAGGCCAGAAGAGATCTGGCCAGGGTAAGCCAGGCCAAGCCAGGTCATGTGAGGTCAAGCAAAGGCAAATTAGACCATGGTAAGCCAGGCCAAGCAGGGCAGGACAGGACAGACCAGGTCAGGTCAAGCAATCCCAGGGCAGATCAGATCATGCCAGACCAAGCCAGGGCAAAGCAGACCAGGGCAGGCCACAACAGGCCAGGTTAGGTCAGGGCAGGCCAGGGTGGAGCAGACCAAGGTAGGCCACAGCAAGCCAAGTTAGGTTAGGCCAGGCCAAGGCAGAGCAGACCAGGGCAGGCCACAACAGGCCAGGTTAGGTCAGGGCAGGAAGCAAGATAAAACTCTGACCCACCGGCTGTTGTGGCGCTGGACACAGCTGCGACATATTGCACAGTTTGTCCAACACCATCGTTGCTGACGACCTGGCGGGGGACTCCAAACCTCACCCTCCTCCATACTCGTAAGAGTCTATCCTGTCGTCCCTCAACACGTTTTCTTGCGTCCATTTCTGTCTTGCAGAGTCTTACAGGAAGTTTTATTCCAAGTGAAATGAATTACTTTCCTTTTCGAATTACGTTTTCGATGTCATCGTTGCCGTAATAGGTTGATCCTTTTTCTTTAAATGATTTTGTCTTCGATCATGTATGTCTTCAGTTCATCTCAAAGTCAGTCATGAGAAACCACTGTAATACGCTGAATCATCAATACAATTGTCTTATTTTAATGGAAAGACGAACCAAGACATTATTCTGAAGCCTCATTAAATGTTATATTAATCTTGATGAATGTTGTGCACCTTCTCATCTACACATCATTATAAGAAATGTATAAAGGAGCGCATAATAGAAATGTTGGGGACGAGGAAAAAATTGCCACAAAAAGAGCTTGAGGACATAAATTTCTTGAGTGATGCTATTGCTAGGATTTGTAGCTCCACACTTGATGGAAGATTGTACTCTGCATCTCTGCTTCATTTCCTCTATATTTGATAGGCATATATCCTCATCCTCTTATCTTTCCTCTCTCATCGCTACGTCTTCCCTCTTTCTGCTCTTTCACTTCTGTCCTTTTTTCCCTTTTTCATTATTCCATCTTTGCCAGAAAACCTTTCTTTTTTCTTCTTTCATCTCTTGTTTTGTACCTCACCTCTTCATGTCTCCTTTAATGCCCTTACTCCTCATCTTCTCTCGTTGCTCATTAGGTATAATACCCTTAGCTGACCACAACCAGCCTCCAGATGCCATAAGACCACCTACTGGTATAATTCCCATGGCTGACCACCATAAGCCTCCAGAAACCATAAGACCATCTACTGGTATAGTACCTTTGTCTGGCCACCATCAGCCTCTAAGTCTGCCATCTTCATCCGCCAGATGCCAGTAAAGATCGCACATTAATGATCCTGACAAACCCCACTTTAAAAGCTTCAAGCTGCACAACTTTCCCAATTAAAAACTTTGCAGAATTATAAAAACAATAAAATGTGTAGATTTACTGCCAGCGTCCGCCTGTCTTTGATGGTCGTTTTATTTCACAATAGAATTCGAGAACCTCTCATTGATAATGATGAATCTGAAATATGTTAAACAGACCCTGAAGTTTCCTGTGACCTATCTGGGAAAGTTAATCTGTGACGAAAAACTTTTAATGGAAGATGTTCCACTTAGATCAATGTCGTGTTCTGGATATTCATTGTTTTTGTTTTACTATTTCTACAGAGGTTACTTTTACTAAATGATTCTTAAATGTTACTGAAGGAAGAGGCTAAAGAGCTGTTCCAAGCTCTCATGTATATGAAAAGGGACGTTTAATTATAAATTTTGGTGCGTTGTAGTCAAATGGCTGAGCGATATAAAATGGTTTTATGAAAGAACGGAAGAAAAAATATTGTTGACAGGATTATCTACTCTAACGCGAGGACTACTTGGCTCTCGTGGGAGAGTAAAGGCGTGGGTCCCGGTGAGAGAGAGAGAGAGAGAGAGAGAGAGAGAGAGAGAGAGAGAGAGAGAGAGAGAGAGAGAGAGAGAGAGAGAGAGAGAGAGAGAGAGAGTCACTACCAGAGTCGCCTCTTCTCCCACACCATATAACCGACCCAGGACGACAACTTTTACGTCATAAACCTTCCACAGTTGAGTGGGTTCTAAGTAAGGCATCGTCTCAACTGGTATCATAACACAGGATGAGTGGTGAGTGGAGGTAGAGGAGGAGGGAACTGGTCAGGTCATATCAGGACAGGGTAGAGGGACTCCAAGGTCAGTTGTAGATCTGTATGTCCTAATAATACATGAGATACCTGGCCTTCAGACACCTTACGTCCAAGTCTGAAACACCTGATCAAGCATGTTTGTTTTCATTTGCACACCTGTGAGCAGTGTTGGTAAACCTGCCTCTGATATGTTGTGTCTTGTGTGTGTTGTTCTTGGTACAAGTTTGTTTCCATCTTGGGAGAGTATCTAACAAGTTGTGTACGTAAAGATATTGAAGATATTAAGAAATATTCCGTTACTGGTCTGATACCAAGGAGGAAGTATAAAGAACAGTAACGTTAGTCAGTCAACTAGTTAATGGAAAGGGAAATGCTAGATTATCTGTTCTTCAAATAACAAGTAGAAAGAAACATTAAAGAATAAAGGAGATTGAAAATGGTAGGTACAGACGCTGCTAGACTCTTTCACGTACAGAAACACGTATATACAGGCTTACACACACACACACACACACACGCACGCACACACACACACACACACACACACACACACACACACACACACACACACACGCGCGCGCGCGCGCGCGCGCGCAAAGCATTAGACATAGGTACAGACATCGCTACTCTAGAATATTGTTATTTTATATTTATTTATTTTACTTTATCGCTGTCTCCCGCGTTCGCGAGGTAGCGCAAGGAAACAGACGAAGAATGGCCCAACCTACCCACATACATGTGTATGTGGGTGGGTAGGGCCACATGTGTATGTTGAACCCACATACACATGTACATACACGTCCACACACGCAAATATACATACCTGTACATCTCAACGTATACATATATATATATATATACACACACAGACATATACAAATGTACATAATTCATACTGTCTTCAACAAATCTTAATGGCAACGGTAAAGTGAAGAGACATTCATCTTATCTCCACCTGATAATGCGTCCTTCTGTCACAATATACTCAGTTCCAGTCTTTTTTCATGTAAAAATGCGCTACTCGCAAGTCTCTTTCTTCTTCATTTTCGTCTATAACATATACGTCAGAAAACTGATCTTTCAGATCCTCTTCTTCTCTAAGTGCACAAGACGAGGCATATATCTCAACACGGCCGCCTACACCTCCGGGAAATTGACAGAAATAAACCCCCGAGGAATTGCAGAGATATTCTTTTACATCTCACTCGTCCTCCAGGGAGGCTGGGTGGGAGATAGATTTTCTATATATCATATGGTCTTCTCCGGGTTATGGAGGCCACCTGTAGCTCTCTGACTGCTATCCTGTGTAATGTTGCCTGACAACTGACACTGTTATTGGTCAGAGAAAGTGGTAGAGACAGACTGTGGCCGCCAGGAAAGCAATCAGCCGGAGGAGAAGGGATGAGAGCAGGATATGGAGGAATGGGAGGAGGAAAACATCAACAGAAGTGTGAAGGAAGAGATAAACAAATGTAGAGGGAAAAGAGAGGAAAGACAAATTATGAGAGAAAAAGAAGCTAGTATGAAGGGAAGGGGGATGAAAGGGAGAGAGGATAAAGTTTTCTGATAAATGATTTATATGATTGCCTCTTGCACCTCCCTTCTCTGCCTACTGAACATTGAACCTGTCACTGTCAATGAGCCTGTCACACCCAAGGCTAAGTTCCTGAGTTAGACATCAAGGAGAATTATTTCTAAATATACAAAAGATAAGCAACACGAAAGGTATTTCACATCAGCAAGGTGCTTATACACCTACACAACAATATAGAATCTCACAACATATCAAATTGAAACACAATCTTAACCTAAGCTTAACCTTAAGTACACTCTCTAGCGCGTACGTGACTTGAGTTACGTGGCAACACTGACTTCTGACCCTATGTAGTCTGTTCGGGTCCCCACACGAACACTTCAAGTCGTCCATAGAAGTGCACACCCAGTTTCCACACGAACCCTTCTCTAAAATGTCCCCAGATGAATCTACCTGGTCTCCACCCGAACCTCTGTCCGTCCACAGATCACACAAGGTCCCCCATACATACAAGCTTCGACTGTAGAAAGTTCCTGGCAGAAGTATTCCCATTCACCATGGCATTGCTACAACCTGAGGATAGATTAACAAAAGATGATCATAACCCAACCTAATACTTATGAGGTATGCTCTTGTACATAGGATTGAAATACAGTCGAAAGGTGACAGAAAATATGATCAAGAACACAAGGAAATCTTATAATGCGTATCGGAGGGAGTGTTGCCCAGAAGGCAAGGAGAGTCTCGAACTTGAGGATTGTCTGGCAACAACATAAGGCTCACTCAAGCCTGTGTTGCTCACGTGACTCACCTGGATCCTTGTACCTCCTGTTACCCCGACAGTCAGTCTCCCTGTGCCTCCGTACACCACATACCACCTGCCCTTCACTACAGTAATAATGAACCAGTTCCAGAACCTCCTCATGTTTCATCTTCACTAATTCCCTGCCTGCTCTTGACCCACACTTGACGTTATGTTATGAAACACCGAACCCCAACACTTGTTAGTGAAGCGTCCAGCCACCTACTGGGTAAATAGTGACACTACCTCTCTCCCTCTACATTAACCTTGAAACCGGTGTCAGTAGTCTCTCTCTCTCTCTCTCTCTCTCTCTCTCTCTCTCTCTCTCTCTCTCTCTCTCTCTCTCTCTCTCTCTCTCTCTCTCTCTCTCTCTCTCTCTCTCTCTCTCTCTCTCTCTCTCTCTCTCTCTCTCTCTCTCTCTCTCTCTCTCTCTCTCTTTCTCTCTCTGAAGCGACTAACGGTTGGTGGCGCCTTAATACTTCATGGTTAGAGGCCATAAGACCGTCATTACGGTCTTCATAGCCATTATAATCACCCTTCGTTCGTGATGGTCGAGTGTTATACCAGCAAGACCTACTGTCGTTCTCAGCAGCAGGTGAGGCCAGCAGGATGGTGCTGGTTGGCCACAATGTTATGTTGGGAAATTATTGTTCCTGTAACTTTCAAAACATTTCACTGTGTGTATGGCTGGTTGTGTATACATAAATCTATAGGTGTTACCGGACTCTGCTTGCAAGAGGTCAAACAGCGAATGAAAAGTCATCTTTGGTGAGGTTGCGTCATCGTCATTGGAAGAACAGAAGTGTTATTGAAGAACATTACCGGGAAAGGAACAGAACAACAGATGATCATGGTGATCTGTCCCAGTAACCACGGTCATGGTGATCTGTCCCAGTAACCACGGTCTTGGTGATCTGTCCCAGTAACCACGGTCATGGTGATCTGTCCCAGTAACCACGGTCTTGGTGATCTGTCCCAGTAGCTACGGGAGCGTGTCCTCACCGGCCAATATTTATGGGTATTTTACGAGTGCCACAGACATATGGATGGTGCAGATCTGGATTTATTGTACAGTTAATTCTATCCATGTTAGGTGTTGACAGCTGGCTGGCCAGGATGGTAGCGGGCCAGACTCGACCGAGGGATTACACTCCAGAAACCCATCATGCTTATCCATACAGCTGTCTTTGGTGCTTTAGATACATAGATTAATATTGCAGGTTAAATCTAGATACTGTTGTACGTAGATGAAGAAGAATGAGTAAAAGGGGAAATAATGCAGACAAGAAGAAATATAGGAATGAATCAATAAGATAAAAGAATCAGTTACTGTGTAATATATTTTGTTTAGAAAAGGAAACCAGAAAAAATTATATATACGGTAGAACTGCTCATGTCCTGAATGGAATTCTCCTGACCATATCCACCATACTCACTACAGCTGACCATATCCACCATACTCACTACAGCTGACCATATCCACCATACTCACTACAGCTGACCATATCCACCATACCCACCACAGCTGACCATACCCACCATACTCACCACAGCTGACCATACCCACCATATTCATTACCCATAACCAAAGTAAACTCCTTCACCAATGCTTCAGCAGTAAGCAACGACTTGCCCATAACGATCTAGTATCCATTTCAGCCAACATATAAACGTTCCAAATTTTCAGCGCTGGCAGCAATTTCCAAATTTGATCGGCTCTCAGGCACATGACAGCCGACGTATTTCATGTTTGTATTCCCCAAAGCCTCTGTCGCTGGCTGTGAGCGACGGAATTCAACACAAGGACTGGCCAATATCAATAGTGTGATGGCCTTTCATATTCCTTGATGCCTCCCGTTACTCACTCGCGCTGGGTCCAGGTTCAGGGACCAGTCGTGGACACGTCGTTCAAACGTAGGTCCAGCGTAAAACATTCTGTAGATGGAGGAACATTCTGAGGTGCAGGACTCTGCCCAGAGACAGGAGAGTCGACGAGGGAGTTCACGAGAGGCAGCCCCATAAGATGGCTCCTTCAAGTTAAAGGATTGTCTGGATCCTGGTAATGACTCAGTCATGGCTGGCAAGAAGCAGTTGTTACGATGGCTGGGTTTGATACATGTCTCCCAGTGAGGGGCAGTGTTTCCATTACCATAAGGGGACGGAGAGAGAGAGAGAGAGAGAGAGAGAGAGAGAGAGAGAGAGAGAGAGAGAGAGAGAGAGAGAGATCCCAGCTACATAAGCGTGACAGGGAGGGGTGACAGACACAAGCCTCACACAGCAAACAATAAGACAATAATCCCTCAGTTACCTGCTGTGTTCCACCAGCCACTCCAAACACTTCACACTAACTTCTCCAGTTTAAGCTGACACGCCAAGCTGATTGTGGCACAACGCTCTAATGACTCCTTAGCTGAGCAGTCAGCGTGGCTGTTGTCTTTGTGAATAACCCTAACACATTGGGAACGATGTGAGCACACTGGAGTTCTGAGAAAGTTATCGCAAATGAATCTATGTACTTAAACAGCTCAATCTCGGTTAATTTCTCTCTCTCTCTCTCTCTCTCTCTCTCTCTCTCTCTCTCTCTCTCTCTCTCTCTCTCTCTCTCTCTCTCTCTCTCTCTCTCTCTCTCTCTCTCTCTCTCTCTCTCTCTCTCTCTCTCTCTCTCTCTCTCTCTCTCTCTCTCTCTCCAACACAACCTTTTGTGCCTCTTAAGACATATTTCATTTATCTTTACTTTTTCTATCATTTCATCGTCTCCCTCTCCAACCCCAATTTTCCTTCAGCCTCCCCTCTTCATCTTCTCTCCCTCCCTCCCTTCCTCCCAGCCAGCCACAAACACACCACTTGTCTCAGACGATGTCGAGGACCCTCCAGCTGAGGCCACTATGAGAGTTCTGGGACCAGTATAAGTTTACTCAGCAGTTGTGACAGACGTCCCCACATTGTTGGGTTGTGATGAAGAGCACATACTGACTGACTCTGCTCCAACTGTTGCCGCCTGATCCATAAGACTCTATTGTTATTACCATTACCACCAGAGTACTATAGAATGGTCTGACGCCAGGAAGGGTCTATAGATTTCATAGTATGTGATCCTCATAAGGATCACATGGTACATATAAACAAGGATAAGAAATAGGGCAACGAGAATGTAAAACACACACACACACACACACACACACACACACACACACACACACACACACACACACACACACACACACACACACATCTACAAACAGTCACAAGTACCCAGACGTACATCTGCAGATATAACCATAATCCAGTAGACTTAAATACATGTATAGAGTCAAGAACTCCAACCCGAGTCTCCAACATGTTAAGGAAAAATACAATTCTTATATGACATTAAGAGATGTTGATATGATTATGTAAAATATTGGAACCTTTTATAATAAGATCAGAGCAGAACATGGAAAGATAATTATTCCAGTCCTGTACTTGTCAACAGCCAATTAACAACCCTGCGTTTGATGGGTTCATTTTAGTTATTTTCCCCGTACATGAAAATTCAGTAAGAGACATGCATGAACTGCCATGACCAATTAGGATTATCGATATGCCATACGGGCCGTGCCACCAGCAGGCACACGGGTCTAATATATGATAACATGTCATACGGGCCGTATCACCAGCAGGCACACGGGACTAATATGTGATAACATATGTCATACGGGCCGTGTCACCAGCAGGCACACGGGACTAATATATGATAACATATGTCATACGGGCCGTGTCACCAGCAGGCACACGAGACTAATATATGATAACATGTACACTTTAGTTTGGTGAATGACGAGATGATATACAGGCAGCTACAGTCTGGTGGAGCCGCTGCCACGTAACCTTCACAGAGGGAGACAACCTTGGATAAAGTCCAGTCCTCAGACTGGTCCTGGTATATACTGTGCCGTAACAGACCACAGACATTCTTCAGGATCATCTCTGAGGTAACTTCCACTACGTCAAGGATGTCAGTGTATATTTGAGACTATTCCCGAGCTCAGCTTAAATTGGACTCAAGTTATCACCTTGCCGGTGAGCAGAACATGTCTCCCATTGGTCAAAAGTAAAGGATATAGAAATCATTCACAACATGGGATGATGGTATCACCACTAACTCCACCTCGTAATTCTCGTATAGACTTGGTAGAACAAAACACTGGCATCAAGACTCAAGGAAGAGTTGTATATCTCCAAGGCAAGAGAGACATTAGTGTTCCACCTGGTTTAGCTCTTGAAGTATTCTCCAGTAACAACAACCCGTTATACTTTGTACCAACAGAATCCATACTTCACTTTTTATGATCACAAAAAAGCATTTCTACTCGCTCGTGATTCAGATATGCATGTCAGTTGTCGTCCGGAAGGTAAATGATACCATAATGCAACTGTCTCACACCTTCCGTCTTAACTCGTAGAACAAGAGAGGTAAGCCATTCCACTGTCTAACACCTTCCATCCTACCGTGAGGGATAAGGAAGGTAGACTAGCGCATATACACTGTCCAACTTCCTTAGTCTTTCCTGGGGAGCGAGGACCATCGCAAAACACCATAGGAACAGATCACAGAATCAAAAGTCCTTCAGACCTCGAGGGTGCTGAAGAACATATCCATCTCTCATGGAAACCATCGAGCAACGACTACCCACAAGAGGCGAGGCTGCTTGCTTGCCCTGCCTCCACTGCTTGTAGGAGGCGTGGGAGAATCCGCAGCTATTGTTCTCATAATGCATTGTACAAAGACCAACACAGTGAGTCACACAGAGTAAAGCTGTAAAGAGTTTTCTTCCTGTATCAAAGAAATTTGATGACACTTTACCTCTAATATGATGTCATTGAAACTCTAAAGTGCTCTTGATGAGGTAGGCATGAGTGAAATTATATGAGGATTGAGGTGGAGAATGAGGAATTTCCAAGGCATCGTTTTTCTTGTGAGGCGAAGGTTATAGAGGTCTGTCTATAATTTCCAAGCTTTCATCTCTCTTTTGAGATAAATGATGCGAAGTCTGTGAATGATTTCCTAGTTCTCATTTTTCATTGGTGGATGGGAATGGGGAAATGGTATAGCCCCGAGGGCAGGGGTGGTGATGTGGGGTTGAGCTGGGTAATGGCGAGGAGGGAATGTCTGTTTAAAAGATTTATGTTCATATATATATATATATATATATATATATATATATATATATATATATATATATATATATATATATATATATATATATAAAACGGGTACTCGTCTTATTTAATGTTCACGTATTATGAGACTGTGAATGATTTTGGACAGGTCTCTTAAATGTTCGTGATATGTTGAATACAACTGCTTGTTACTTGAGCGAGGAACCTGCCCCTTGTTCAATAAAGCAAATTTCATATTGATTTTGAGCCGACCTTTATCAGTGTATGTGTTTCGTATGTACCCAGAAAGTTCAAACAATAATCATTTGATTATTGACGATCTTGGGGTTTATTGATTCTAATGTGGAATCGACCATAAGATCATAGATACAAATCTAATCAACTGAAATGTGACACTGAGAACAATGCATCATGTGCACATAAATAGAATATGAATAATCCCTTCATGTACTGATAAACTATATACGAATTTCTCTTTGCAAATACATTGATGAAGTTTTATTTTGTGAGTTAACCGGACTTAGTGTCGGGAATGGTAAATACAGTGAGGATTTTTTTACAACAATGAAAGCCTGAGGGGCCTTTCACCCGGTCGTTTCCAATGGTTTCACTTTTTGATAAAAATTGAAATTTTTATTTGTCGGTAATAGTCATGAATTGGGACACTTCTTTCTTTACATTTTGTTGGTTGATTTATCATTGCAGCTGGTACTGGGCATTGCTGGGTATTTTTGCTCTATAGGATTCTGAGTAACCTCCAGTCCTTGATTGCCTATTTGGTTTCTTCTTTAGAAATATTTCCCTCTTAGAGGCTTGCCTTGGCTCGGCCAAAAAACCCCATGAAAAGACACCGCTTCGACCATATCAAAAGACCGATATCTGGGAGGGTGAAAATGGACATGTTTGAAGTTGTGGTAGTCCCAGCAACATTGCATGGATGCGAGGCATGGTCTGTAGATAAGGCTATGCGGAGGAGGGTGGATGTGCTGGAAATGAAATGTTTGTGGGCAATATGTGGTGTGAGGTGGTTTAATCAAATGAACAGAAAGGAATAGAGAGGTGTATGGTAATGAATAGATTGTGGTTTAGAGTGCAGAAGAGGGAATGCTGAAATGGTTTGCACTTGTGGAGAGAAAGAGAGGAAAGTTTAACAAAGAGGATATAATTTTCAGAAGTTAAGGGAACAAGGAGAACCGGGTGACCAAAGTGAAGATGGAGAGATAAAGTATAAACGATATCGAGCCGTCGGGGCCTGAACATGCAGGAGGGTGAAAGGCGTGCACGGTAGAGAGTGAACTGGAATGATGTGGTATACAGGGGTCGACGCTCTGTCACTGATCTGAACCAGGGCATGTAAGTCGACCGGGGTAAGACATGGAATATTCTGTGGATAGAAAGCTGTGGTTTTAGGGTCTTACACATGACAGCTAGAGAATGGACATGAACGCATGCGGCTTTTTTACGTGTGTTCGCTACCTCCTTAACGAGGGAAACGGCGGTAAATTATGAAGAGAAAAAGAAAGAGAATATATATATATATATATATATATATATATATATATATATATATATATATATATATATATATATATATATATATATATATATATATATATATATGTATGTATAAATATATCCCTGGGGATAGGGGAGAAAGAATACTTCCCACGTATTCCCTGCGTGTCGTAGAAGGCGACTAAAAGGGGAGGGAGCGGGGGGTTGGAAATCCTCCCCTCTCGTTTTTAATTTTCCAAAAGAAGGAACAACGAAGAGGACTAAGTCAGGATTTCCCTCAAAGGCTCAGTCCTCTGTTCTTAACGCTACCTCGCTAACGCGGGAGATGGCGAATAGTATTTATCTATTTATTTTGCTTTGTTGCTGTCTCCCGCGTTTGCGAGGTAGCGCAAGGAAACAGACGAAAGAAATGGTACAACCCACCCCCATACACATGTATATACATACACGTCCACACACGCAAATATACATACCTATACATCTCAATGTACACATATATATACACAAATAGACATATACATATATACACATGTACATAATTCATACTGTCTGCCTTTATTTATTCCCATCACCACCTCGCCACACATGAAATGACATCCCCCTCTCCCCTCATGTGTGCGAGGTAGCGCTAGGAAAAGACAACAAAGGCCCCATTCGTTCACACTCAGTCTCTAGCTGTCATGTAATAATGCCCGAAACCATAGCTCCCTTTCCACATCCAGGCCCCACAGAACTTTCCATGGTTTACCCCAGACGCTTCACATGCCCTGATTCATTCCATTGACAGCAGTCGACCCCGGTATACCACATCGATCCAATTCACTCTATTCCTTGCCCGCCTTTCACCCTCCTGCATGTTCAGGCCCCTATCACTCAAAATCTTTTTCACTCCATCTTTCCACCTCCAATTTGGTCTCCCACTTCTCCTCGTTCCCTCCACCTCCGACACATATATCCTCTTGGTCAATCTTTCCTCACTCATTTTCTCCATGTGCCCAAACCATTTCAAAACACCCTCTTCTGCTCTCTCAACCACGCTCTTTTTATTTCCACACATCTCTCTTACTCTTACATTCCTAACTCGATCAAACCACCTCACTCCACATATCGTCCTCAAACATCTCATTTCCAGCACATCCACCCTCCTGCGCACAACTCTATCCATAGCCCACGCCTCGCAACCATATAACATTGTTAGAACCACTATTCCTTCAAAGATACCCATTTTTGCTTTCCGAGATAATGTTCTCGACTTCCAAACATTCTTCAAGGCTCCCAGGATTTTCGCCCCCTCCCCCACCCTATGATTCACTTCCGCTTCCATGGTTCCATCCACTGCCAGATCCACTCCCAGCTATCTAAAACACTTTACTTCCCCCAGTTTTTCTCCATTCAAACTTACCTTCCAGTTGACTTGACCCTCAACCTTACTGTACCTAACAACCTTGCTCTTATTCACATTTACTCTTAACACTCTTCTTTCACACACTTTACCAAACTCAGTCACCAGCTTCTGCAGTTTCTCACATGAATCAGCCACCAGCGCTGTATCATCAGCGAACAACAACTGACTCACTTCCCAAGCTCTTTCATCCACAACAGACTGCATACTTGCCCCTCTTTCCAAAACTCTTGCATTCACCTCCCTAACAACCCCATCCATAAACAAATTAAACAACCCTGGAGACATCACACACCCCTGCCGCAAACCTACATTCACTGAGAACCAATCACTTTCCTCTCTTCCTACACGTACACATGCCTTACATCCTCGATAAAAACTTTTCACTGCTTCTAACAACTTGCCTCCCACACCATATATTCTTAGTACCTTCCACAGTGCATCTCTATCAACTCTATCATATGCCTTCTCCAGATCCATAAATGCTACACACAAATTTATTTGTTTTTCTAAGTATTTCTCACATACATTCTTCAAAGCAAACACCTGATCCACACATCCTCTACCACTTTTGAAACCACACTGCTCTTCCCCAATCTGATGCTCTGTACATGCCTTCACCCTCTCAATCAATAACCTCCCATATAATTTACCAGGAATACTCAACAAACTTATACCTCTGTAATTTGAGCACTCACTCTTATCCCCTTTGCCTTTGTACAATGGCACTATGCAAGCATTCCGCCAATCCTCAGGCATCTCACCATGAATCATACATACATTAAATAACCTTACCAACCAGTCAACAATACAGTCACCCCCTTTTTTAATAAATTCCACTGCAATACCATCCAAACCTACTGCCTTGCCGGCAGTAGGTTTGAACCAGACGAAGGCCTGTGTATATCTCCCATAATCATGTTCGTGCTTAGAAACGGGTAGGTTAGTCATGTCCACGCTTGGATATATCTAACATACCCATATCCAAGCCCTAGAACACCTTGTGGCCTGACACAACATTAATATTCATGGAGAATTCAAACGTGGGATCCTATATCCTGGGACTGAGGCCCCACAAATAGCCTGGTGTGTGTGGGACGGTCATTTTACGTATGTAAAACAAGATCATAAAGTTTGATACGACGGAGAAATGCAAAATATCGGAGCCGTTCCTTCAAATGAACGATTTCTACAGTCTCATGAAGGTATATACTGGAACGAGAAGATATATATATATATATATATATATATATATATATATCACATGTAAACCTAAATCTCCTTACCTACTAGGTAGATTATCAGGCTTAATTGGAAGTTCATTATTCGTTACATCAAAACAGAATTTACCTCATTAATCTCAACTTATTAACTTGTAAATATAATATGTGATTATTTTTCCAAATGGAGTAATGTTTTTTTGGAAGAGACTAACTTATGGTTTATAATACATTTGCATTTCATTTAACGTAATCCTATATTATCATGGAGAAGCTATTAATAACTAGCTATGATAAACTTTGACCTAATTAAGACAATCCAGGAAAGTTCCTCGCTGCTGTACTAGGGCAAGAAAGAATGCTGTGGGTGTACACTTGACACTCCAAAGAATATAACCTAAGGTATCTCACAGTGTTTATCGCGGATATGCCTTGACATATATGATGGATTGTAGTTCGGGTGATAATGAGGAGTAAACCGGGTTATATCACAATTGACTCTGGGTTCCATTGATGAACATAGTTTAAGACAATGGGACTGGAGTAAGAACTGGGGGAACCTGACTGGCCTACCGGAGTCAAGTAACACAATTACTGCTGTAGTGTTGCATTGGTCATCAAAGCTCTTACGTCCTGATGATATATATGTATCGTTCCATGACCCACGAACTTGCTCAAAATTGTTTAGTAAACGTATATGGTGTTCATCAACGAACTGTTGGTCTCCAATATCATTTATATCCATTTGTTATTGTCATATGATTATCCCTGAGTTACTTCGTATGATCTGCCAAAACATAGGGAGTTCCCTCTCCTGAGAAAAGAAAAAAGATATATGTCTGTTTCAGTACGTCCTTTTGATGGAGAGAGAGAGAGAGAGAGAGAGAGAGAGAGAGAGAGAGAGAGAGAGAGAGAGAGAGAGAGAGAGTGCGCGTCGGGAATATCTTAAGAGATGGAACCATAATCATCAAATGATACGAATGTTGGAACAATGTAAATCATGTTTATTTCTTTACGTTCTCTCATGAACGTAAAGACTTCATCAAGTTCAGAGTAGTTTACTGCGTCAAGGTGAGAGCGTATCACACATGCTGTAATAACCAACATACTCTTCTCCTGCCAACAGTATCACAAAGGTGAGTAGCCATTAGACCAAGGATGTTTTAATGGTCAGAAATATTGTTCTGCTACCCACATCATGACAGTATCATCGGTATTAATATTCCCCTTTTTTTCAGTATGACATTACCTATAACATCATCATCATCATCATCATCATTATAGTGACTATCATCATTCTGAACGTATCATCTGTTATCATGATCATTATCAACATTCTGATGACACCATTATGACCATAACATTACCTTCACGTGTGTATAATAGTCCACACTATCACCACTACCACCATCATCACTCATCTCAGCCTCATCAGCTGGTCATGTGAAGGACTGGTGCAATCACTGCTTCCAACCAGCGAGATCCACAGTATATACCAGTGACTCCACTGAGGAACTTCCTTCCGAGCCATTGCTCAAGTCTCTGCCAGTATTGCCAGATCTCTGGTACAGCGTAACCTAAGAAGTCGGCTGCAGTATTACGAGACCCAGTTCAACATTTAATTAGTCAGTGTAATCAGAACGCCGAAGCATGGTAGACAGGCCTGGTAATAATAGTTCCAGGTATGATAACAGGACCCAGACATGATGATAGTTTCCAGGTACAGTGATAGTACTGTACAGATATCAAACTAATGCTGATGCTATTGTACGATAACATATGAAAACAAATATATCAAGATGAACGACTGAAATCAAGAAACGAATTTCCTTTCTCCATTTTACTACTGATATTTCAACCTCTGGCTCGCAACGGGGCTTTCAGATTCAATTTCTAACACCGGTTGTAAAAATGATCAAACATGCAAGTTTTTACCAACATTTTTTTGGGTAGCTGGCTTTAGAAATGATCAGATTTGAATGCAAATGACTGACTTTTCGGTTGCCATGTAAATGAAAGTTCACACCCACGAATAATACTTAAACACTAAAGAATATTTTAGTGAAAAGTGTATTGTATTCAATAACATGTTCTCACCGTATATACATAGTTAGATTCAAACATTTCTATATCCTTTATCATTTATCACATTACTCAATATTCACCATTTATACTTAGATAAGGACACAGTTTATCCACATAGACTCTTTTCTTATTGTATATGATAAACTTATGAACATGTTGAACATGTTGATTATTTACCGTTGTATTAGGAATCAAAGAAATGCAAGAGATAACCTGAAATGGAATGGTCCATGGGTACATACCATATTTGGGGTCAGCTGACAGTCTGTCAAAAGCGAGTGGAACTCTTCGTTACACTCGGCTGAGAAGAACGACTCACCACTACCGGCTACTGAAACATTCGAAACAAGTACAACAGCTGCTCGTGAAACATACGAAGCAAGCATCACAGCTGCTCGTGAAACATACGAAGCAAGCATCACAGCTGCTCGTGAAACATACGAAGCAAGCACCACAGCTGCTCGTGAAACATACGAAGCAAACATCACAGCTACTTGTGAAACATACGAAGCAAGCACCACAGCTGCTCGTGAAACATACGAAGCAAACATCACAGCTACTTGTGAAACATACGAAGCAAGCACCACAGCTGCTCGTGAAACATACGAAGCAAACATCACAGCTACTTGTGAAACATACGAAGCAAGCACCACAGCTGCTCGTGAAACATACGAAGCAAACATCACAGCTACTTGTGAAACATACGAAGCAAGCACCACAGCTGCTCGTGAAACATACGAAGCAAACATCACAGCTGCTCGTGAAACATACGAAGCAAGCATCACAGCTGCTCGTGAAACATACGAAGCAAGCATCACAGCTGCTCGTGAAACATACGAAGCAAGCATCACAGCTACTAGTGAAATATTCGAATCAAGCATCAAACCAGTTAGTGGAACATACGAGACAAGCATCCGAGTAACTAATAGAATATACAGAGAAGCAATGGTGTAAGCGTTGACCAATGTCTGTAGATATCCGCCTTAACTGATTAATCTGGGGCACTGACACTGGGTCAGGTTGGGTCACTGTGTTGGTGTACGTATTGTTCTCACACTAGTTAAAGTATTCAGCCATTCTGCCCCTGATATCATCATCCCCCTCGTGTTTCAGGTGACAGCAACAGAAATCCCACTCGTGTTTCAGGTGACAGCAACAGAAACTTTCTCATTTTCATTATACTTGCTGTTACTCAGTAGGTAACGAGGTCATTATACTTGCTGTTACTCAATAGGTAACGAGGTCATTATACTTGGTGTTACTCAATAGGTAACGAGGTCATTGCCTCATCAATAACGACCCGTGAGAAAGACGCTTGGTAAGGTGGTTTCCATGAGAACGGTCCTGGTTCATCTATCTCCTGCAGTTTCATTCACTGAAGCACACACAGGCTCGCCTGAATTCAATTTGCTCCGGGATTTCTTAGAGAGTGTGACACGGAGAATCTGTCGAGTGGCGTCTCTCACAGGCAAGACGGATGACGCAGCCACACGAAATGAGATTTTCCTTGAAGCGTCTCACGTGCGAAGGAAGGTTTCTGGACAATTTTATGTCTGCTCCAGTCTCTGAGAAATTTGATTACGATGGCCTTTAATCTTCCTGTTGACTGAAAAATTCTGAATGCCTTATATTTCCATCCGCATCTTTTGTGAGAATTTACCATCAATGGTTGGGCTGCGAAGCTCTTGTTATATAGAGAGTACATCAGTCACCTGCTCTGGGAAGTACTACTTGCAAGGCTTAAACAATGATACAAAGATATTACACATACAGGAAGACCATCCTTCTGATACCAGACGTGTACTGTCATCACCATCACTACCATCATGGTACCATACTGTCATCACCATAACTACCATCCATGGTACCACACTGTCATCACCATCACTACCATACATGGTGCCACACTGTCATCACCATCACTACCATACATGGTACCATATCATACAATATGCCATAAAGAAATGAAAAATGTAGGTGGAATGCAAGTATATGTATAAGATGTTTGACTCTTTATTTCACAATTTTTTGCTAATGATCTGAAGAGCAAGTGATAGTAGTTATAGTGGGCTGGGTTAGTAGCAGAGAGCCATGATGGGCTGGGTTAGTAGCAGAGTCATAATGGGCTGGGTTAGTAGCAGAGTCATAATGGGCTGGGTTAGTAGCAGAGTCATAATGGACTGGGTTAGTAGCAGGAGGGAGGATTAAGATGGCCACCAACCACCACCACAGGTCACCTAGGCCAGCTGGGCCTCTGCCTGTGTTGTTCACCCGGGTCCTCACCCACGACCAGTCCTATACTCCCAACCCCGACCACCTGCAGGTTGCTGGTAGCGTTGGCTCCCTCATCTCACGGCTTCATGCTCAGGATGGAAATGAGTTCACTTAGTTAATTGCTTCTTGCAGTTCCTTCTGTAACATTCATGAAAGTCTTAATCATTTTCCATAACACTGCTGACAGGTTAATCTGTTTGAGGAACCTCATCTGCTTCTTGATGTGGTCCGGTGCGAAGCCGTTCTTCACAACCTGTTGACACTGCTGCCTCGTGATCTCATTCCAGGAGCTTGGCAGCTTCTCCTTCAAACTTAGAGGGTTTACCTACAGTCTAAGCGGCAGTCTCAGAGGTCTCTCCCGTAGTCTTTCTTGGAGGCTTCGTTCGCAGTCTCGGAGCTTCGCTTGCAGAGTCGGTGGCGTGACCCAGAGTCACCTCTGGTGAACTGGTTAGCTGTTGTCTACTTTAGAAAACTCGCTGGCTGTCTAGGATAAGAAAATATTTGTTTCTCTTCTTTGGTGAGTAAATTAGAGTAGTTGTATAGATATTGTTATCAGTATTTACCGAAAACAAAGATGAAGTTTAATGCTGATTAGATATTCAAATATTTCAAGTGTTATAAAGATGAACATTCATGACAGCAGTTGGCCTCGTGTGATGAGACAACATGGCCTCCAGACAAAGAGTTACTCCAGACCTAATGACGGTGGCCAGCCCTACCTACCCTGCCACTGCCAACAACACCCTGACACTACTCGTCCAGCACCCTGCCAACATTTCTAGAGAACTACCATGACCTGCTTCCCCTCTGCCAACAGTCTGACTCACCTTACCATGGCTCTGCCAACAGCCTGACACACCTTACAACTGCTCTGCCAACAACCTGACACACCCTACCATGGCTCTGTCAACAGCATCATGACACACCCTACCATGGCTCTGCCAACAGCATTATGACACACCCTACCATGGCTGTGTCAATAACCCATCCAAATCCTGGAAGCAACCTTCCCGCACATTACCAACGCCCTTCCAACACTAGTGATCACTATGTTCTGACAACCCCACGTGTTGGAAAACCGAGCTTTTCCCCTTCTCGTTAAGCTGATTAAGCATTTTCTGTGTGTCGTCAGAGACCCAAAAAATTGGACTTTACAGTTGTACAGCACAATGCTTAGGGCCCAACGGATCTGCGATTTACGAGAGGCTACAGACGTGGAGAGCAGTCTAACAATAGGGCCGAGATCCCTGAGGGAATTTTGTGGACAATGGGAGAGAAGATTTCGTTAAGAAAATGTCTTCTGCAATAGAGAAGGAGAAGGTGTGAAGAAAAGGAAAACACTGTAGCAAGTATACTTGCTAGAACACATAGTTTGGTCTATAGTGAACTACAGGAGAGAGTTATGGTGAAGTGTAGTCTTGGTTGGCTTGGTGACTCTCGTTACGCAGTTATGACACACACACACACACACACACACACACACACACACACACACACACAAACCTATATTTTGACCACAATGGACGAAAGAAGAACAAGGATATACCTGATCACAACCTTTCGGTGTATAAGTCAGTTTCTTGACGTCGGTGAACAATGAGCAGTTCTTCGAGAGATGCAAGATGAGAACGGCTAAAGGCCATAATGTGAAATTACGCGTGAAATTTATAAGAAAAGAGATAAAGCAGTATTCGTATGCTATAAGGTTTGTGGAAATATGACTCAATGACGACACTGTGAACATGGAAAGCATACTGAGGTTTAAAAACTGTACGATAAAGTTCAAGATATGGAGCCGCAGGAACATAGAACTCTCTCCCCGTCCGATACAAATAGGTGATGACACAGAAGAAGAAAAGAAAGGAGAAACTATCGGGAGGGCAGTTTGGGCTCGGAGGAAAATCGCTGAATATGAAAATGAATACTGACTTAGAGAAGGGAGATGGAGGCGTCAACTGCACGCTCTTAGATCGCAGAAGGACATCTTAAACCAGCCTCCCACTGGTTAAAACACAGTGGATTTCTAGGAAGGTATAGAGGGAGGACTCCTTAGGTTGATAGGGGGAAACAAAGGAAACAACTAAGAGGTGTCTGTATAAAGAGTGCGTCCAGGTAACTCCAGGTGTTCCATGGGGCTGAGTCTTAGCACAACTGTTATCTGTGATCTTAAGTGGGTGACGTCCCAGAACTTGAATCCTACTTGTCTGAGGATATTGCTAAACTTATGAGAGAAGTAGAAGGTCTTCAGAACTTCGATAGCCTACAAAGAACCCTTGACAAGTTATAGCTTCGATCAGAAGCATGACTGATGATACTGAAGACGTTAGTACGAAGGACAGAAGAAGAGGAGGGGCACAGTAAAACAAAGCCAGGTTATGACTATCATCTTACTGGAGATGAACTACGAGGATGAACGTATTGGATTTGGTCATCCATCTTTCCTGTACCTTCGTCGAAATATATACAGCTTTAACCATTTCATTCATTTCCCGTCGAATAATGTACCTTTTGGGAATCACGGACAGCTATCTCGTTGACTTCCAACACGATCATCCATCACCAGAGCCAAGACCACTTCCTCTCATCCACCTCTCCTCCAACGCCATCCTCCATTAACACACGATCACTATCAACCTTGCTTCCATTCACCTCGCATTACCATCTTACGCTTACATTTCTTCCCCTTATCATCATCATCATCATAACTATAACTATTAGTCTCTGGGAGGTTGGCATTACCAGCAGCAGCAACAACAGTAACAGCGGCAGAAGATGACACAGCAGGAGCAGCATCAGCATCAGAAGATACAGCAGCAATACCAGCAGCAGCAGCAGCAGCAGCAGCAGCAGCAACATTACTGGTTAATGACTGCAATTTACCTTGACTCGTCCAACTCTAATTACCATGGGTCCTCCCTTTATGGCCAGACTACAACTCCCTGGTGCTATGTTCACCACATCTGACGGTATAAAATAGATGATAAAATGCTCAAACGATGCCTCTCACAGAGAACCAATTTGCTAAAAGACCCCTTGAGCTCTTCACTGTTAACTACGGCTTGATTGGTTCCCATGGTCTGCAATAATTCGTGGCAGTGCCTGTATATATACTCTAATTAGAGTGATGATTGCAAACCAGCCTGAATACTTTTGAAGAGATGAGTGAAGAATGGGCTTTTAAAACTGGCGAGAAAACATAAATGAAACACTGTTCCAAATTGCAAGGTTTCTTTGAATGATTATTTTTGGAACAGATGTTTAAGATTTCTATGAAAACCACTTATGGAATTACCAATGGGATAGATCTTTGATATTTCTGTGGAAATCATTTATGAAATCAGTTTGAGTCCTATGGTAAACTTTTAGAAGTACTTCACAACATATCAATAATCTTCTGATAACATCTGTGAAACCTTCAGATGCAAATAAGAAATACTGTGAAAAATATTTTCTCCCTCATTGGCTTCTTCAAAGGTTTCGACCAAGTTAACCTTTAAAGGAATACCAAGAAGCTATCAACTTTTGGCAGTGATGAATCTTAAGTTTAACAAGTTGGTAAAACCAGATCTCCACTTGATAAAGCCACGACTGCGAATCATTTATCAGGTTCTACTTTCTTGAGTGAGCTCTCGTTTCATTTGACATTATTGATTGAAGAAACTTTCTCGCTATTGACGTCAGAATGATTGATCTGCAGAAAGAGACTAAGGACCTATTAGCCAACAACCTCTGTGTTTTGCAGTTCATAAAGCTTCTCGGTGATGACTTGTTACCTGGAAGGAACATGTCAACACTATCAACAACTCTTCTAGTTATCGTCCATACCTTTTCACTATGAACGAACTCAAGAAAATCTTCATAAGTTTCATTCTTCCCAGATTTGCCACTGCATCTCTTGCATGGAATCTCGCATTATCTATCACACAGGAGGAAAGAAGAAAGGGACATGTAAGAGTTATCCTCAGTCCCTGCTACGCTACCTATCAGAGGACTGCTCAACACACAGATCCTCTAAAGTCTCGTCATCCCCTTCACTCCATCCGACATTTCAGGAAGTTACTGCACTACTCCCACCACCGTCACCTCCTGCCACTTGAGATCCCTCGTCCTTGTGTTATACGTCATTATCACAACCGTATCGGGACTGAACAGGTGCATGCAAATAGTTATAATGGCAGACCTATGCTAACCAGTGTAAACATCATCAACAATCAATACATTATATATATCATCATCCCATCCTAGAGTAGCACTACTCACGCTTTATATAGCTTTAGCGTTTACACTAATGTATTTCTTGAATGTATATATATATATATATATATATATATATATATATATATATATATATATATATATATATATATATATATATATATATATATATAGATAGATAGATAGATAGATAGATAGATAGATAGATAGATAGATAGATAGACAGATAGATAGACAGATAGATAGATAGTTCTGGAGACAAAAATTATTGACTGCGAGGATGTATCATCATCAACAGTTAAATTGCAGTGCAGTTTGGTTAATAACTTTTCGGTTCCAGGGCGACCATTTCTACCCGCTCCTGATTTGAACGCAGCATTGAACCTGCAAGAGTCCAAGAAAAGGGATCTTGGGGCTCCATGATTAACCATTTTATTCTTTTTTTTGATATAATCTAATTTCTTTTTTTTTTCTTTTTTACAATCCCTCAAGCCAGTACATTTCTGTTTATATATAACCAACAGAAAGAGTTTCCTGTTCCAGTGTCTTTTCAGTACACACTTTCCCATAAGATTTCCATGGCAGCATCTTCCCCCCACTACATGGAAAAGTGGGTGAGGAGGTGCGTTCTTTTCCTACTACCATTCATTGTTAGTACATCATATCAAATAATCTCATTATGGCCCATTAGGTTACCTGATATCTGTCCTTTCCATGTGCCTCCATTAGCCTCCACATGTGTAATTCTTTTTTTCAGATTGATATTATATAGTGTTATTTCCCCTGGTTGATAGTGAAGGAAATATTAGATATGTGTTCATGATCCATAAGCAAGACTGTCCATCGGAACATAAAGTGTGGGACTTGTGTAACACCTTCAGAGGGAAATGTGTGGAGCGATGAATATAAAGGAGCAGTTCAGGTGGCCAGAATGGCGGGCCACGAAGCCAATATTTTATGACGATATTCGTGTGGCGAGAGCCATGGGGCGTGAAGCGATATCCCGGCACTATGTCACCAGGAAGGAGGCCAATATTACTCATCCTCCCGTCGCGATGTTTCTCCCTGGAAGTATTGGCATGGTAAGGATGATGATAGAAGGATGAGTCAGTCAATATTCTCTTTTGAATTTATGATAACCTTTCCCATGAAGTTAAGCATGAAAAAATGCATACCGAGACACGTTACGTACTTTCGGTGGAACACGGGTTTTTAATACCGTAGAGTGTCCTTTTATCTAGTACCCAGCGTGGAGTGTTGGATATGGCTGAGGAAGAAGACCTGGGAACGTCCAAGGGAAGATCTGAGGACGGTCGACCTGGGTAGAACCTGAGAAGGAACTGAGAAAGACCTAAGAAGACCACAGGGTGAACTGATGAAGATATGGGCAGGACCTAAGTTAGATCTAGGAAGGACATGGAAGGATCTAGGGAAGAATCGCAGAAGACCTGGGAAGATCTGATCATGAACTGGGGAAGACTTGGGTTGGCCTTGGAAAAGAAATAAGGAAGACGTGGGTAGGATCTTCAGGAAAACCGTCTTAAAGTTTCTTCTTATTCTTTTATTTTCAAACCGCAACACCTGGAGGACCCAAATTGTGGCTAGAGTACTGCAGAACCTGGCTGGCACATTGGCCTTGGAAATCGGTATCTGGTAGGTTGCTGCTTGCTTGACTTCTACAATAGCTGCTCTGACAAGTGGTAGCATTGCTGGGTTGAGAGTATTATCTCTCTTAGTTGACGCATCACAACCACATAACGTAAATTGGGGCAGTCAGTTGCGCATGCCATCTCAGCTAACATCAAAAGTTATATAGATATAGCATTGTTCTATGCAGCAGACTCAGAATGATCTGTGTCTTCTTCGTCATGTCTGTGTCATCTGTTTCATCTGTGACCACAGCTTTCATTAATTACCTTCTTCATTCAAAAGCTTAGCATTAACACACCTGAGAGCACAGATACCTCCTCTCTTAGGGAAATGATAGAAGAATGACGTTTTGCATGCTGGGTCTTTATTTCTAAGGGTGAGGGCAGTGAACTGGAGGGACAGAAAGTGCTATACTGCATCGGAGCACCAACAGCACAAGTACCGGGCAGGATAACAGAGCTGGCGTGAGCACCAGGCAGGATAACAGAGCTGGCATGAGCACCAGGCAGGGTAGCAGAACCTGGTAGGAGCACCAGGTAAGGGCAACACGAAATAATTGGTCACTTGAGGGTGTCCAGCGGGTCCCCTATCATCCCAGGATCACAAGGGTGAGTATTCTTCATCATCGTCATCATCATTATCATCATTATCATCATCATCATTATCATCATTATCATCATCATCATCATCATCATCATCATCATCATCATCATCATTATCATCATCATCATTATCATCATCATCATCATCATCATCATCATTATCATCATCATCATCATTTTCATCATCATCATCATCATCATCATTATCATCATCATCATCATCATCATCATCATCATTTTCATCATCATCATCATTATCATAATCATCATCATCATTTCATCATCATCATGATCAGTCTTCCTCTTATCTGTCCTGACATACACAGATAGGTATGTTACCTTTACTATACCAATACTTAATTTGCAGATAGTTAAGATTTCAAGCAACAATGTCTCTCTCTCTCTCTCTCTCTCTCTCTCTCTCTCTCTCTCTCTCTCTCTCTCTCTCTCTCTCTCTCTCTCTCTCTCTCTCTCTCTCTCTCTCTCTCTCTCTCTCTCTCTCTCTCTCTCTCTCTCTCTCTCTCTCTCTCTCTCTCTCTCTCTCTCTCCACATCAAAGAAAATGTACTTGAACGAAAAGGGAGTCAGTAAGGGTGAAACAGAATGATTGAGATCTGCAAAGATCTGCAATATTTCGCTGGGAATATACTCAGCAAATAGTAGATAAACTGGCCAGACACATGATGTCTCCCTCCGTACTAGCATTCACCATTACGTTCACTGTGGTGGGAGACACCAACAAACGTGTTTTCATTACACTCTCGGTAAACTTAAAAATCACCTCACCCTCGGAAAGAAATTGTACCTTTACTCAGTAAATCTGAGTTAGTTTCACCCTAGGCAAAAGCATCTTTGCTACATCCTCGACACCCTTGTGGGTCAGGTCAAAGGCCATCTTCGCTATGCCTTCATCTACATTTCACCTTCAATACTACTGGCCTTTGACCTGACACTGATGATTAAGGTCAGAAGTCGTATTTTGGTGAAGATGCCCTTGACCCCGCGTGGGTCAGGTCAAACGCATCTCTCTCAAACTAGAGGTTGCTCCTAATTGTTAAGAAAAAGAAATAAAAAAGAAAGAAGAAGAAGAAAAGAAAAAAAAAAAAAGGAGAGCCAGTATATTTCCTCCATCAGGAGACATGGATATACGAGTGACCTAGCGAGGCAGATGGGAAGACAGCCTAATGAATTACCAAGTGAAGTAAGAAACCTACATGTACGAAGCATGAAAACCTTTAAATGAAACCTAAACAGATGGATGAGAACAGTTCCAAATGAACCCAGGGTTGACAAGTACACAATGTGCGTGGCGGCAGAGTAAAGCGGTTTAAATTATCAATAGCAGGACACCCATTGACGTCAGCCCTACCTATTGACAAAATATCATCCTAGGTACTTGTACATGTACTCTCTCTCTCTCTCTCTCTCTCTCTCTCTCTCTCTCTCTCTCTCTCTCTCTCTCTCTCTCTCTCTCTCTCTCTCTCTCTCTCTCTCTCTCTCTCTCTCTCTCTCTCTCTCTCTCTCTCTCAACATTCACGTACACACACATATATACGCACATCATTTTGCGTGAGGAGGGGGCGGGCGGGGCAGGGCGGGGCCGTTCTACCTCAGGAGCAGGATGTGTGAAACACTACAATGAAGGACCTCCTGCTTGGAAGTCGCCAGCCAAACACCCTGACCCTCAGAGTACCCAAGAACACGTATACTTCTAGCGTTCGAAAACCAGTCGATTGTATCGAAAGGTGAGGACGGATGATAAGGTTTCCATGGCGACCGACAGCGACTCTGTCAACAACCTCATATGCCATTCAGTCGTCATGTAACGAGCCAAATTTGTAAAGCGATAGTGGAACAGTTGGCAAAGTTTCTACGAGTTAGAGTGACAATTTGATATTATAACCCATACTGGTGTTGAGAGATCATAAACCATTGGAAAGTATCAAACTGAATCTATGTTTTCAAATGTCTTCTCTAACCTAAGTTCTTCCATCTTTAACTTGGATTACACGTTATGGAACAGATGTAGATCCAGCATCACCTCATACATGAATGGAAACTGCAAATAGTAAACGAAAATACTGATATAGGTAGAAACAACATTTCTGTGGCAACTGATATTATACAAGAAAGAGATTAAGACGATGGCACCGGGTAGAGAAATTGAACATATTAATCAGATTCTCCTGGAAGGGGAGCACAGTCAGGTTGGTTCATCAGAGGATGTTCCAGGACTTAGGCCTTCAACCTGGCTGGAAGGTCGGGATGTTATGGACGGGTCCCTCCCCTCGAGGATGATGTAGGATCTGGGCGGTGTCCTTCGCTGGAAGGTCGGGATAGTCTGGATGGTTTTTCTGCAAGGGTCTCAAGACTTTTCTGTAATCAGACGTTCGGGTCAGTCAGGTCTGCTCTTCTGCGGGAGTTCCAGGGTCCACTAGGCCCTCTCCACAGCGTTGCTGGATTGGGAGGCCGTCTCTGAGGGCTTTTCCTCGTGGATACAGAACCAAGGCATGCGCTTCTGCAGCTCCAGCCTGAAGGAGAAGAACATGGTTATTTCGAGTCTCTCAATGAAATGACTTACTATTCTCACTATCTTTGTTCATCGTCAGCTTGATAATGATATACATATACTGATACTGGTGGCAAACAGGTGATGCCTGGGACCATCTCACGCACTCCGTACCTGAATTACTGGTCTTGTAATGTACCAAGAAAGCTACGCTACGTGACAAGACTTACTGTCCATCTCACAACCTTCGTCCCAGAATGGATAGGCTTAGTTTGTCTCAGTAGAGCTATGTTACTAGGCTAGATTTACTATCCATCTAACATGCTCTGTGGTATGATTGCTGGTATCACTTTCTCTCACTGGTACTAAGTTGCAGGGCTAGATTTATTGAATTCTCTTACTCTCCCCATACACCCACCCCCTTTCCATGTGATGGTGGGAGAGGGATCACGTCTATCTCTAGAGGTCGTACTAATGCTAGAGGGACCGACTGGTATCTTGGGTTGAGGATATGTATCATATAGGGTTCTCTCTGTGTCTGGGTCTCCTTACTGTATTTTGAGATCCTTACCTCCATCTGTAAATTTTAATAGTATGTGTGAGGGTCCATCCAGTATTTAGGGTGCCTTAACTGTATCTGCAAGATTTTAACTGTATCTAAACTGGCTGGGTGTCGTACCTGTATCTTGGATGGTTGATGGCATAGACCCAGGGGTCGATGCAGGCAACAGTTTTGCAGGTAAGGGCGGGAATCATGGAGACCAGTGGCGTCAGGACGTCCCTGTGAACACAAACGACCATCTTGTTATTCATGAAAACTTGTTGACATGTGTCCACGGAGAGGGTGATAACTTGTCAACTTACGAGTGTTATGAATAACAGATGAACATCATTATAGTATGTGTACACGGGAATGGTGATAAAATGATTAATTAAGATTAATGTCATAATAGGCTCACTTCATGATGACATGTTTACACGATCAAGATGATAAATTGATAACATATGAGATAACAGGTGCGCTTTATGATACCATGTATACACAGTTATAATGACAACAATGATTAAATGAAATTTGGTTAAGGATATTTTTTTTTCGTCCTTGTTCTCCGTTTCCCACTTCAAGGAGATAGCACCAGAAACAGCCGAAAGAACGGCATCATTTTCTTTATTCCTTAACTAGCTGTCATGTCTATTATAGACTGTGTAATGCACCGAAACCAGAGCACAAGTCCCACTGGCCGGTCCAGTGATTTCCTTGCCCGCTCCATAATCTCTGGTTCAACCCACTGGCAGTGTGTCGCCCCTCATATACCACATTGTTTGTTCTATCTCATGTACACCTCAAGGCATCTTCATACCATCCTTCCACCTCTTCAATTTTCGTCTTGCTCTTTCTCCTTCCGCTTCTGCCAAGTAAACCTTCTTTGTAAGTCTTTCTTCATTCAACATCTCTATATGTCCGCACTGTTTCTGCACATTTTGATCAGCTTTCACAACAGAATCGCAATCACAGCCACATCTAGCTCTTGCACTGCCATTCCTTACTATATCAATCCTCTTCACACCACTGATTGTCCTTAGGCATCTCATTTCCAGCACATCCACCCTCTTTCGTGCTTTTGCTTTCGGTGCCCAAGAACTGCACCCACACAGCACCTTCGGGACTACAATATTTTCAAATATACTCACGTCTGCCCGAACAGACAATGACCCCTCCACACACTCTTCACTGAACCCAAGAACTTTGCCTTCTCTCTCACCCTGTGACTCTCTTCAGCTTCCATGGCTCCATCTGTTGCCATTTCCACTCCCAGGTACCTAAAGCACTCCACTTCCTCCAGGTTCTCCCTCTTCACTCTCATACTCAACCCGTCCTGTCTCGCACCGTCGCTGCACTTCATAACTTTACTTTTATTGACATTAACTCAACTTCCTCCTTTCACACTCGCTCCCAGACTCAAACACCGGTTTCTGGAGTTTCCTGAGTCTACCACCAGAGCCGTGTCATATGATTTTATGCTTTTTTCTTCATAATCAAGTCATGAATATCATGATAATTATAACTTGCACATGATGAGAGGGTCTCTCCACAAAAAAAAAGTCTAAAACTTTGCGATATGATTGCCACTTACGATGGCCTTAGTTGGATAAGTTCCCTTGCTGTGTTTACTGAGGAAAGTTACTGAGTGATGAGGCACACAGAGAGAGAGCGTCACTTGACACTTCGTCTAGAACCTGATATTTGGGTGTTTTACAGATCTCTGTGCAACAGATGGAGCAAGAATTCGATTCCTATCTTGAAAGTGGTTGATTGCCAACCGCAAGGCGTTCAGTTATATATATAAATGTACTAATACGAAACAATATGGTATTAAGAGGAAACATCAAGCATGTGTTCCACTGAGGTTATCTCTTTGTCTTTTGTTTTCGTTCGCCTCCACTTATGATAATCTCTCCCTCTCTCTCCCTCACCTGTTACCGAAGGCGGCGATGAGAGCGACGACAGCGTACGGCAGCCAGGAGATCACGAAGAGGAAGTAGAGACCCATACACACCTTGGCGATACGTCCCTCGGCCGACTTCTCCTGGTCCTCCTTACTGCCCACGCTCCTTAGGTTCTCCACGTTCATCTTCTTGGCCTGGGGGTGTGGTGGGTGGCTGGTCAGCATGGCCAGGGCCAAAGGGAAGGACGAAGGATTATCAGGGCCAGGGCCGGAGGGATGGACTGAGAATCAGCAGGGCTGGGACCAAGGGCTAAGGAGGGAGGACAGGGTCAGCAGGGATAAGGCCTGATCACAGTAAAGAGGAGAAGGTCAACAAAGTAAAATCAATGGTGAAAAATACTGTAAGAAATAGACGAGGAACAACTCAGTAAAGATGAGACGTAGAACATGATGAAGAGGAGTGATGGGACAACACTAATGTGGAGGAAGACACATTATCAAGAATGCAAACAGGACAACACAGTAAAGAGTAGAAGCAAGACATTATAAAGAGGAGAATTGGGAACAACATAGTAAAGAGCGGACGCAGGGAAACATACTAATGAGTGTACGCAGGATATCGTAGTAAAAAAAGCAAGCCAACACGATAAGTAGAAACAGGACAACATAGTAAAGAAAGGAAGCAGGACAACATAATAAAGGAGTAAGCCGGACAACACAATGAAGAGGAGAAACAGGAGATGAAAATAAAGGGCGTAATAAGAACAACATGATAAAGATGATTAAAAGATAATACACTGAAAACGTAATGTGAACCATAATGTCTCTCTCCTATGTTTGTAAATGATGTATATATTTCTACTCATGTTTATCTTGGCGTTATCTTGTAGGTGTGTGTCTCTTATAATGGCTTGTGTTCAGGTGTAGGCAGTGTGTACCCCTTGTGCCAATCACATGGGCCATCGTAGCCCCCAGGTGTAGCAGGTGTGTTCCTCCCACCCCTGTCTGTTGTGTATTGCTCACTTGCATCCACATAGCCTGTGCACACCCCGTGCACTGCCATCTGGCCCCTCATAGCCTTTGAGTATTCCTTGTACTACTCACCTGAGTCCTCTTAGCCTTTGTGTACTCCATATACTGCTAGCCTGAGCCCTCACAGACTGTGTGCCCAGTGTACTGCTCACCTGGGCCCTCATAGCTTTTTCGTGGGCTCTGACGTGGCCGTATATCTGGCTGTAGAAGTACATGATGAGGACACACGGCACAATGAAGGCAAAGAAGAAGATGGCTGCCACGAAGGTTCGAGTGTTCTCGTCCTCCGTCAGGTAGTCGAATGAACAGGTCGTCAGGAAGCCCTCTACGACATCCACGTTCAGCGTGTGGAAGGACAGGTCGTGTTAGACTGGGCCATGTTAAGGGGGTAAGGAAAAACAGGGAGTTTGGAAGATGGCAGGGTTAGATGGGTCTATGTTATGGGTAGGAATGGAGGAGGTCCTGTTAGATACTAGGGATACAGTGAGTCGTGTTAGAAGGTAGCGTTCGAGCTGATCATGTCAAGAGTGAGGGATAGAAGGGGCCTTGTAGGTAATAGGGTTAGTAAGGTTTACATTAGAGGGTAATGTTAGAATAGGTCATGTCAGGTGGTAGGGAGAGAAAAGGTCGTCTTAGGTGGTGGTGTTAAACCAGATCATGTTAAGGGATAGGGATAGGAGAGGGTATGTTAGTTGGCAGGGATAGAGTGGGTCATGTTGGGAGCGGTAGTGTTAGAACGGGTCACTTTAGGAGATAGGGATCGCTGGGGCTCAGTATAGCGGTACATTTGGAGGAGACCATGTTATCTGTAAGGTTGTAGGGGTTCGTAAGGACATAGAAGGTCGCACGGGAAGCCGTTACAACTATCGGTGAAGTTCAGATAGGAAGAATGGTTGCTCAAAAAGGTAGAGTCCATTCTATATGAGACTATAATACATAATATTGACGACTCTCTCTCTCTCTCTCTCTCTCTCTCTCTCTCTCTCTCTCTCTCTCTCTCTCTCTCTCTCTCTCTCTCTCTCTCTCTCTCTCTCTCTCTCTCTCTCCCTTACCTGGAACAAATCTACCCCAGAGCTGGAAGTAGGGCAGGAGGGTCCAGGGCAGGGCGTAGAACGAGATGCCCACAACTATCAGGAAGGCTGTGAAGCCTGACATCTTGGCTTCGAACGGCTTCACGATAGTCCTGTAGCCGCGGGGAGGAAGAACACACCGGTTACAACTGCTCAATGGAACACCTCTCTCTCTCTCTCTCTCTCTCTCTCTCTCTCTCTCTCTCTCTCTCTCTCTCTCTCTCTCTCTCTCTCTCTCTCTCTCTCTCTCTCTCTGCACTGCAAGTGACTCGATAGGTGAACATGTAAAGAAAGATCCAACAGAAGACATCAGATGGTGCGTTAGTGGTATACACAGATACCACTAAAGTGTATGAACATGTCTCTCTTGAACAGTGTTTTTCTAGCTGACAGTTACAACCACTAAAAAAGAGATGTGATTATATCTGAACTGGCTTTACTGTCATCGATATTCAGTAAAAAAAAGAAGTAACTGGAGACATTGCCCCGTACTCCAGTTTGGTAGTTAATGGTTAGGACTGTTAGTAAAAGGGGAATCGCGTCCTGTTTACCTGGGTTATTAATGGTTAGAAATGGTAGGAGAAGGAACGAATACCTAGGAGTATATGAGAAAGCCAGATAAGAGAAGACCTGATGGTCCACAACGAGGTTATCTAGCCTCGTCAAAGACCATCGGGCCTAATGTTACCTGGCTTCCCCATGTACTCCCAGGTACCCGCGTTCCTCCGTGCACTCCTATGACTCTTAATTACTTCAGTGTACTCCCACGTACTCCCTTGTGCTCCAGGTGCTGTCAAGACTTCACATACCTGTACCGGTCGTAGGCAATGGCTGCGTTGCTCATAGAGGCTGCTACTCCCGAGTAGGCTCCCATGATACCGAAGATGTCACAGCCCAGCTTACCCCAGATGGGTCCCTCGTTGAAGGAGTTGACGATAAAGACTGGCGTCTTGGCCATCATGATGAAGTCCATGACGGCCAGGTTGATGACGAACATGTTGGAAGGCGTCCGTAGGCGCTTGGAGCTGACCCACGGACACGGACATATATCAGGCCATATATATATATATATATATATATATATATATATATATATATATATATATATATATATATATATATATATATATATATATATATATATATATATATATATATATATATATATATATATATATATATATATATATATATATATATATATATAACAGCAATGACATCCTCCCATTCATGCCTCTTCATAACCACCAATTAACCTTCAAGCAAAAATGAAAAGTTCATTCCAGCCTCACCCCACACTTCAGCCACCAGTACCCACAGATTCCCCATCCCCAGCAAACACCACAATAACAGAACATTTTTACGCCAAAACGACCTAACAGACACTAAACTCTTGGTCGCCGTCCCAATTCTAAATTCCATTCATCCGACACACTTGTCCCTGTCCGAAACAATATTCTCTAGACAAATGCGAGTCATGCTTTCACGTCTGCATTGTGGAACACCATCAATTTCTTTCATTTTACAAATACTATGTCAACATAACACAGGACTTCTCATGCCCAAGATGCAGCGTCTACACCGAAGACACATAACATCCACCCACCAGCTGTCCGGCATCTACACTATTAAATAAAGACATATGACCACACGCTATGATCTGTGGTCTTACCCTGTGGACATGGCTGAATCCTGGACGCTGTTGAGTAGTCTCTGGGTCGCAAGGTCAAAGCATATATACATATAGTTATAGTGTGTCCCACAGACTTACCTTGACTAACTCTTATTTTCTGGTCTTAAGACGTAACATGGTAGAGTGACTATAGTGATATGAAATGTCTTGAAGTAACATGGTCGATCTCCCAACATATTCCAGGTCACAGTGATCCTTCGTGACTACTCAGATGATCTTGGTTACCCAATCATGTATCTCCACCTAATCCATTCGTCCATACTGTCATACTATGTCCCGTGCTATGTATCAATTACCTGATGACCTGGTGAAACCTCCCGTTCTTCCTTCGACTGTACCAGATCAAACCCGTGACCCGAAGACCGAAGACCTGTGAAAGCCTCCCGCCTCCAAGTTGTATACCAGGTCAACCACTGACCTGTGACGTGAAAATCAATAAGTTACTGACCTCATAAAGACCCAGATGACAACACCGTTGCCAACGAGGGAGCCGAACATGAAGATGATGTAAAAGACGCCGAGCATGTAATGGAGGAATGGGTTTGGTGCCTCGAAGGTCTTCCAGAAGGGATGCACGTATTCCATGTACTCAGGCGGGGTGTTCCAGCCCAACATCTTCACATCATAGCGGCCGGCTGCCACCACATCATCGCTCGATCTGCAGTACCGACCACCTACTGAAGCCCCATGCTTACGGGACGGTGGTGGAGGCAATGGTGTTGGCGAAGGGTACTTACTGGGCGGTAGTGGTACTGGTGTGTGAGTGGAAGGTTGGAGAGTACTGTGGTACTGACAGTAGGTGGGCGAAGGTAGTGGTGTAAGTGGGGCTTGACAGTAGTGGTATTGGTGATGGTGTAAGTGGCAGGTACTAGATGGCAGTGTTGGTGATGTCTCTTGGAACTGTGGTAGTGTTGGCAGTGGTGATGATGGTGGTGTTGGTGCTGATGATAGTGGTGGTGATAATGGTGGTAACTGTGATCATGTTGGGGCTAGTTATTGTGGTGGTAATGGTGGTGTTGTCACACTCCGTTAGGGATACGTCTACTGTGAAAAATTAAACGCGACAAATGGAATGGAAAATGACCACAGATTATAATCATTAGTGTTACGGATATTGTAATTACGTGAATTGGTGAAATGAAATAAAGTGATATAATGTGTATGAAAAGATGAATATCCTCAGAATTCTGTCCAGGGATGTCAGTTATAACCTTGGCTGTGTGTCTATTATCACCACTAACCTTGATGTGTCTGCTACCAATGTACGCCAGTAATGCTATAATAGCGGTCAGTGATAATTCTCAGTTATAGTTCTTATATACGGGATTTCTCTGACAAATTATCTTCCACCTACATTGCTGTACGATAGTTTTCCGACAGCGTGTTGGTTTGTGTCAATATTCTGAAGGGATGACATGTCTGTATACGACAATCCTCTAGCGGTATAGCAAGTACCTGACAGTTTCCCCTGAGCATATAATTCTCGAGTAAAATTGTGTTGAAAGTAAGTTACGAAAGTCTTCGCGGGTCGAGTCATTGATTCCTTATGTATAGATCAGTGTACAGCCTCTGGCAGTGGCAGTAAATGATGGGGCGTTTTGTACTGAACATTTTCTTAGCACTTATGTTTGGTGTGAGGGAAACGGAAATAATGCTTACGGGAATAGCGCGTTGTGGGCGAAGTAGGAAGCGTTGGCCATCCTGGCCGTCGGTAATGCGGGTCTCTCCAACAGCGACATGACGTCAGCTCACACCTGCCAGTGGAGATGAAATTATCAGGTATGAAACGAACGAACATAGGATGGAAGTGAACAAAGTCGCTATACCTGTTTGAGGAACTGTAGTTACATGCAGTGTGTGTGTGATCACATGATCACGTTTTAAGTACAGGATGAGGTACAAGTTCTGCATTTGCTCTTGGCGATTAAAATATATATACATATATATATATATATATATATATATATATATATATATATATATATATATATATATATATATATATATATATATATATATATATATATATATAGATCTGAGTACAGAAGACTGGAAAAATAATAATCTATAAGAAAACCAACGAGTAATACAGATATAATCAAATGAGGGAAATATATTTGCAGTCTTTGGAGTCTAATAGATAAATCTTGAATAATGATATATTCTAGCATTATATAATACTGAGGTAGAAGTATATTCTTAAAACACCATCAAACAATAGTTGACCATTTACACCATGGGCTTAGTGTAAGATAATTCGTAAACACACTGAGCCATGAGAAAATACTAGAGAAAACAAGATTTAGATTTCATGGGTGATTAAGATGGTAGACTAACATAACATTTTGGGGAGGTGTAAGCTTCAAATCAATATCCGTGGAAAACAACCAGTCATTTAGCTTAAGACCTTTCTTCTAACTATCTATAATACACATCAAATTCAAAGTTTGTGACGTCGAAAATTTTGGAAGTCACCGAATTGTATAGCGTGATCAGAGTTTTGTGAGTCCAGTCTAACAGGAGAGATTAGAAGCAAGAGAGCCTTAGCTCGAGGCATGTAATGTAAGGAGGGACGTAATTCTCTACAAAACCCGGGCCAGCAGGTAGATGTCCCCTGGGCCAAGTAGGTGGAACACTGGAGCCAGCAGGTGGGTCCCGGGGCCAGTAGGTGGGTCCCGGGTATGTAACTCACCACTAGACCCCTGGTCAAGAGATGGGTGGGTTCCGGAGCCAGCAGGTGGGTCCTGCTGGGCAGCAGCGGGGATCGTGACTCACCACAGGAGAGAAGTAGACGAGGGTCGAGGTGGTGAGTGGCGGTCCATCGGACAGCATCGCCGGCCGCCCCTCCCTCGGTATATATACCCTCCATGGCTTCCTACGATAGCTACACACACACACACACACACACACACACACACACACACACAAACACCCCACCCCACCCAACCACACCCAGGGCTTATCACTTGTATAAAATTAGGTCCACCCTCTCTCGTAACACGTAATGACCTCGATATGATCCTTTCTCTCTCTTTTTTTTTTTACTGCTGCACAACAGTTGCCACATCTCTACATGCTACAAATACATGAATATAATATGATGGTAAATATCAATATAAACATTAACATTTCATCATATATCATGAAATGTTTAACTAATTTCTGTCCCTCTCTCCATTATGTTGTAAGTGGGAAATGCGTCTTGCGTGTTGCAACCTCGAAACAATCCGACCATTTTTATGGGTTGAGAAGCTGTGTGGGTCTGACCTGGTTACCCTCCGCTGGTGGTGCTTGGGCGGGTGGCAGAGGTGAAACAGCAAGCATTCTGCGATCAGTTCACATCGACACTATCTCACTGAACTGGTTTTACTTTGCCAAAAGATCGCCGCGAATTTATCTCCTGGATCTTTGGATTATGTTCCGCTATATAGGATAAACTACAGCATTTTACGAGGAGGAGGATTATGTACATATCATTTTTTTTTTCCTGAGATATGCTGGGCTGTATAACAGAAGCCGTATATAGTTCAGGTATTTTTTTTGATAAAAGAGAGCCGGTGGCTGGTGACTACGAAGCCGTACAAGTGTCTGATTCCGTCAGAACATTGCTCATGTGCGCTGCTCGAGTAATGGACGTATCAGATGTGTGTACTTGTGTGTGTTGATACCTATGTATATGTGTATGTATGATTATACGTATATGTGTATGTAGGAGTATACGTATATGTATGAGTATATTATGTGTGTGTATGATTTTACGTATATGTGTGTATGATTATACGTATATATGTGTGTATGATTATATGTAAAGGTGTGCAGGATTATACGTATATGTGTATGTATGATTATACGTATATATGTGTCTATGATCATACGTATATATGTGAGCATGATTATACGTATATGTGTGTATGATTATACTTGTGTGTGTGTATGATTATACGTATGTGTATGTATGATTATACGTATATATGTGTGTATGATTATACGTATGTGTATGTATGATTATACGTATATATGTGCGTATGATTATACGTGTATGTGTGTATATGAGTATACGTATATGTTTGTGTATGATTATACGTATATATGTTTGTGTGATTATGTGTATGTGTGTGTGTGCGTATGTCTGTCTGTCTGTCTGTCTGTGTTTGTCGATTACACGTATACGTGAGTGTATGATTATACGTATATGTATATGTGTATGTTTATACGTATACATGTGTGTATGATCATACGTATATGTGTGCATTATTATACATATACGTGTGTGTATGACTACACTTATATGTGGGTGTATGATTATATATACAAGTTTATACATAAATGTTGCATATACTGTTGCAAAGAAGGAAGTGTTTATGATAGTGGTAGTAAGAATTGTGGTAGTAATCACCTAAGTAAGACTAATGATTAAGAAAGCGGGACCAGTAATGAAACAGGTAGGATTAAACAGTGATTAAGCAGGTGGGATCAGAAAATTAGGCAGAGATGATCAATAATCAAGCAGGTAGGATTAGTAGTGAAGTAGGTAGGATAAGTTATCAAACACGTAAGACCAGTGATTAAGCAGGTAGTGCTAGTTACTAATTAGGCAGAACCGGTTAGCGAGCAGGTATATCCAATTACTAAGCAGGTAAGACCAGTGATGAAGCAGATATAGTCATTAGTACAGCAGTTATGATCCATAATTAAGAAGATATGCCCAGTGATGAAGCAGATGAGACCAGTAATCGAGCAGGCATCACCAGTAATTAAACAGGTGTTGGGGCTATCTTGATGGGGTCTCTCATGATTGCCGAAGGGCGGGGTCATTTCACCTTAACGACTTAATGGCCAATTACCTCTTTAAATACCGGCACCTTTGCCACGCTCCGCGTGGCCTGAGGAAAACCATAGGTCGACGTCCTGGTTTACTTAGTCTGAAGCAAACCAATCATGAGTTTACATTATTCCTTCCTCCCTCCCCCTCAATTGCTACTCCCTCAACCAAGCTCTTCTGCTCAATCTCATGAAATTCACATAGGCTGGGTGGGTCAGAATGCTGTAATTCAGGCTACGAAATATCTGGGAAGGTAAACAACAGAAAGTTGAGATTTCCACCAACGAGGAAATTCTACAGTGTTGAAGCAGCAGCCGTGGAGACAGGCCTAGGATGGAATGGAGGTACGCTCGATCTTACTAGAATTGCTGAGAGGAAATCTGGAAGAACGTGTTGGTTTGCTCGCTAATTGTAATTCTTGAAAGAATAGAGGAAGTTCACTTTTCCCATCTATTCTATAGCGTTTGTTCTACCCTGATTCTGCCCATGGCAGTTCCTATTTCTCTTTCATTATCCCTCTTTACATAGCCTATCTTGTATATTTCTTACCGTAGTCACTTTTATCCTACTATTTCCTCCAGTTTGCCTGTATATTAATGGTTCCATCGGCCTTACCATGATGAGTGCCTACTGTTCCATGGGACTTATGGTTATCTGATAAATCCTTCAGAGTCTTTTCATCACTATCCTTTTCTTCTTCTTCTTCTTCTTCTTCTTCTTCTTCTTCTTCTTCTTCTTCTTCTTCTCTTCTTCTTCTTCTTCTTCTTCTTCTTCTTCTTCTTCTTCTTCTTCTTCTTCTTCTTCTTCTTCTTCTCCTTCTTCTTCTTCTTCTTCTCCTTCTTCTTCTCTTACTACCATCCAATTCTCCTCTTCCTCTCCCGTTTGTTTTTAATCAGAAACGCCACCAGCTAGAGGGAGGAGAGATATATAACTGGAGGAGGAACGTAGGAAAGAGGGAGAGAGAGAGAGAGAGAGAGAGAGAGAGAGAGAGAGAGAGAGAGAGAGAGAGAGAGAGAGAGAGAGAGAGAGAGAGAGAGAGAGAAGGACTGCAGTAACGGACATGAAGACAGGGAGACATGACTTTGTCTCTCAGCCAATTTGTTAATGGCAGTGGTAAGTTACTCCACCGTCGTCCGTCTGGACGAACATCAAAGCGGCAATGCAGCCTTGAGGCTTCTTGAGGCGTGTGTCTGGCTGATGCTGGAGATGCCAGTCCGTTTATCCCTTGTCTGTCTGTCTGTCTAGGGCTCTGCTACTGGTCTGGCCAGTCTAGTTTCCCCCTGTCTGTATGCCTGAGTCTTTACTACAGGCCTGGGGACATGGGTCCTCACAGAAATGCTTCAAATTTGAACTTCAGTGAACAACTGAAACTGCTGGAGTTGTGGTGTTCAGGGTGTTAGGACGACTGAAAGCACTGAGGCTGTGGTCGTTGGAACGCGGGACACAGATGTGTATCACAATATACGCTGAGGGAAATCCTATTCTTGCTTCTGCTGGTTTCATCTGATATATGTCGTTATATCGAGCATGAAAAACATGATCCTCTGACAATGTGTCATTATCATATATTACTACGTCATACACTTGCTGCCCAGTAGTGTTAACGTCTATATGCTATGTGGAAATTATCACTGGCCCTGGGAAATTATAGATAAGAAATAGATAGGTAGATCAAGAAATGATAGATAGATAGATAGATAGATAGATAGAGAGAGAGAGATAGATAGATAGAAAGATAGATAGATGAATACATAGACAGAGAAAAAGACAGATACGTAGATATATACATATATAAAGACATATACGGAGATAGATAGATATAAAAAGATAAATAGATATATAGATAAACAGATAGATAGATATGGACAGATAGATAGATGGATGTTTCTTTGTCAATATGATAGTGTGTTGTTGGTGTTGCCTTTAATTGGCATTCACAAGAAAATTATTTCATTTTTCACCTGAAATATAACATTTTTCCTTCATTCTTTTTTCCCCTCACCATCACAAAATTCGATTGCTTACCAGTTTCTCTCATGGACCCTTAATTGGCGTCGGACTTCAGCTAATTTTCTTATAAGATTCAATCATTTCCTGAAAATCCGTTCGTCTGAGAAGAGAAATATTGTAGTTAGTTCAGCCAATTACTGGATTGTTAATTTACTCCCTCAGGGGCAGGATTTCATTTTCGTTCACTTGATGAAATTTTCTATATTGGCTGCCAAACCCTTTTGTGGATATTCACCACTGGATATCTATACAGTTTTGTGTGCTTTGTTTCTGGGTTATTGAAGAATATATAGATATAGATATGATACCATATAAACAATAGACCATACATAAGTTTTACGAGAAGTGCCACATGAATAGTGAAGGCGGTTTGTGTATCTTAGTACAATTCTTAACACTTGTAGTTATTAAAGATCTTCCGGTTTGTGGATTTAGCTTGATCTTGACGCCCAAGTGTTAAATCTATGGAAGCAATGGAATGAACAATACAATGGGGAGAGTACAAGAAGCTGAAATACTTCAGATAATGAGAGTAGACATCAAAGACAAGAAAACTGAAATAATACTCTAAAGTAGAAGAGTGCGAGGCTACATCCTTCCGTGATACGTTCCCATATTATCTGTGGCAGGTTCTCTAAGGTTTCGAAACAAGTCCATCGTTACGATGTTCCCTGAAGGAGCACTGTTGCTGTTACACTGTCCTTACGACAATACTCTCACGCTGCTGGAGACATACTGGGCCGCAAGAACCATTTCTATGTTCCTCCAGCAGCAGCACAATAGTGGAACAAATGGACCAATGGGTCCATTACATCGACCGACGCTCACCATGGCACGTACCGAGTGCTACTCCGACGTAGGAGCCGCTCCTCTACCGTCTTAACACCCATTTGTATCAGGTGAAACCAGTACTCCTCCCACACACCCTTGCAGTACACCCGGGGCAAATGGCGGAGGGCTACCGCTACACGACACCGGAGTAGTCAAGGAGATACAACATGGCCCAGTTGGAAGCGGCGCTTATCGTTTATTCCCCGTCGTTTCCCACAAATAAATTGAGCGTAAGTATCTGCACGACGTGGATGGAGACGCGTCGACCGACGTGTGCGGAATGTTTAGTACAGTAACGTCTGGAACGACAGACAATATACCTTTGCACGATAGACCACGACCTCAGGGGAGCACGGGTGGACGTCCCTCACCTGTTGTCCGCGTGTTTGAGAAACATCACAGAGGCGACCCTCCGCCAGTTGCAGGATCTAGTGTCTGAAGATTTCCTTTGCTCACGTTAATCGAAGATATTTCTGAAAGTGATATCTGAACCCATATCAGTCAACGGTTTCTTCGCAATATTCGTGTCTACTACGGGAGATACGTCTAACAGCCCCGTCACCTAGGAAGAGAGACAGGGAGAGACAGTGGACTTTGGCTTGTGGTGGGCAGTGATGTCTCGTCGTGGTCTCTCCATTTAAGGTAGCTCAAAGGAAACATTACCCACACACTCCAACTCCTGCACCAGAACAGTCACGTTAATGTATTCATGTTAGATATTCCCTTTACTATGTTAAGAGAGTGACCTTGGACATATCAGTACGTGTAGGTGAACGCATCATTCTATATATATATATATATATATATATATATATATATATATATATATATATATATATATATATATATATCGAAAGGCGCATATCATCTGCTCATTTCCCTCTAAGATTATTCTTTTATATAATCATATTATAGATACCATCAATATAAATATTTTTATTATCATTCACATTATATATATAATATATATCATATTATATATTATCATATATACTATAATATATATAATCGATCAGATTTCTTGTAAACTACGATATACAATTAACTTCATACTGAATAACATGTTATAACCTAAGAACCAATTTCAGTAAAACCAAAAACCTCAGTTATGTTCTAAAACCATTCGTTTTAGTTCACAATCAAAAAAAAAAATCAGAATTTTAACTACATTGAAGTTAGCTTAGAATGGAATCATTAAAACAATGCAAACAAAATATATAGTCCATCCAACATAAAGAATACGACAAAACTATATCTTCCATGAACCCCACTCCAGCGTTGCCATAGACCAAATGACTTCGATAGATAATCAACTCAGTCTGGGAAAACTACCCACATTACCTTACCATAGGATAAACACTTTCATGCATTACTGAAGAAAAAAATTTAGTGACTTCCATCACACACTCATGGACCATCGTGTAAACGAATTTTCCCCCTCTCACCTTTATATCATCTTTTACTCCTTACCAATTGGTGCATCAAGCAAACTGCAGTCCTCAGAATTACCCATGTCAGTATGCAAACAACTCGTAAACTTCCTATTGCAATGAAACCTATCACCTCCCAAAATTGACCTCTACTCCTCTCTCCTACTCTACCTAATACCTCTGCTCTATTCTTCTCTCTTCTCTTACTTTCTTCTTCCACACATCTTTCCAACTCATCTCCCTCTCTCATTTCTCACATCATCCCCTCCCTTATCATCCGAACACACTACTCACTTCCCATCTCTCTCTCCTCCCCACTACTCTCATACTCTCTCTTATCAACAAAACTAACAATCACTGTACTTTGATCTTAAAGAAACTAGCTGATCATCAAAGTGTTGCCCCAAACACATATTTAATAACACGCTCAAAATCAGTGCAGAGGAAGTTACAATAAGTATAATAATACTATTTATATACATGACTATGTTAGAGATAGTGTTGAAGAACATATCATTACTATGAGGTGCAATTTCGACTGATTCAGAGTGAGTGATCGACTCTCCTGGCCTCTATCAAGTGATCCGCTCCTCTATTGGATATAGATTATTATAGGCTGAGATTATAAAAGTAAATGCAAGAGTTTTGTAAAGAGGGCAAGTATGAAGTCTGTTGGGGATGAGAGAGCTTGGGAAGTGAGTCAGTTGTTGTTCGCTGATGATACAGCGCTGGTGGCTGATTCATGTGAGAAACTGCAGAAGCTGGTGACTGAGTTTGGTAAAGTGTGTGGAAGAAGAAAGTTAAGAGTAAATGTGAATAAGAGCAAGGTTATTAGGTACAGTAGGGTTGAGGGTCAAGTCAATTGGGAGGTGAGTTTGAATGGAGAAAAACTGAGGAAGTGAAGTGTTTTAGATATCTGGGAGTGGATCTGGCAGCGGATGGAACCATGGAAGCGGAAGTGGATCATAGGGTGGGGGAGGGGGCGAAAATTCTGGGGGCCTTGAAGAATGTGTGGAAGTCGAGAACATTATCTCGGAAAGCAAAAATGGGTATGTTTGAAGGAATAGTGGTTCCAACAATGTTGTATGGTTGCGAGGCGTGGGCTATGGATAGAGTTGTGCGCAGGAGGATGGATGTGCTGGAAATGAGATGTTTGAGGACAATGTGTGGTGTGAGGTGGTTTGATCGAGTGAGTAACGTAAGGGTAAGAGAGATGTGTGGAAATAAAAAGAGCGTGGTTGAGAGAGTAGAAGAGGGTGTTTTGAAGTGGTTTGGGCACATGGAGAGAATGAGTGAGGAAAGATTGACCAAGAGGATATATGTGTCGGAGGTGGAGGGAACGAGGAGAAGAGGGAGACCAAATTGGAGGTGGAAAGATGGAGTGAAAAAGATTTTGTGTGATCGGGGCCTGAACATGCAGGAGGGTGAAAGGAGGGCAAGGAATAGAGTGAATTGGAGCGATGTGGTATACCGCGGTTGACGTGCTGTCAGTGGATTGAATCAAGGCATGTGAAGCGTCTGGGGTAAACCATGGAAAGCTGTGTAGGTATGTATATTTGCGTGTGTGGACGTATGTATATACATGTGTATGGGGGGGGGGTTGGGCCATTTCTTTCGTCTGTTTCCTTGCGCTACCTCGCAAACGCGGGAGACAGCGACAAAGTATAAAAAAAAAAAAAATATATATATATATAAATGTGTTCCTATGAGTCCACGGGGAAAATGAAACACGATAAGTTCCCAAGTCCACTTTTGTGTAATAATCACATCATCGGGCTTCCTAACTACGTCTCTTCGTTGAATATCAACTGACTGTTATATGTCTTTCTTGTGTCTCCCATGATGATGTGATTACTACACGAAAGTGCGCTTGGGAATTCATCGTGTTTCATTTTCCCCGTGGACTCATAGGAATATATATATATATATATATATATATATATATATATATATATATATATATATATATATATATATATATATATATATATATATATATATATATATATATATATATATATACATATATATATATATATATATATATATATATATATATATATCGATTACAGATTTCTTCCTGTAATACCTCACACGATCATACATAGTTAACATTCATTGACACTGAATAAACATGTTATGAAACCCTAAGAACAAGAGTTTCAGTAATCAACCTAAGCAATACTTCAAGTTTATGTTTAAAACTTACATTTTGTGAAGTAAATCAAAAAAAAAAAAAATCAAGAATTATTTAAACTACATGTGAGAGCTAGCTGTTAGAATTGTTGAGAACATTTTAAAACAATGGCAAACTAAAATATATACATCCATCCAACTATGAAAAAGAATACTGAACAAAACTGAATAGTTTTCCAGTGAACCCCAGGCTTCCAGCGTTGCCATAGTGTTTGGAACAAATGATTTGGATAGATAATGTTCAACTGCAGCCTGGGAAACACTACGGCCACATGTGAACCTTACCATATGGGGATAAAATCTTTGCATGCAATGTACTGAAAATGAAAAAAAAAATCTATTATTGTTGACTCCATTCACACACTCATGGGGTATCTATTGTGTTGAAAAGCGATTTATCTTTTTACATTTATATTCATATCTTTTATATCCTTTACCATCATTATGGGTGGATCAAGCAAATGCAGTCCCTCAGTTAATTGACCCATGTCTAGTATGCAGAACTAACTCGTAAACTTCCATGCAAATGGAAACGCTTTTATCTCCCATTTCACACAAGAGTTGCCTCTCTCTCTCTCTCTCTCTCTCTCTCTCTCTCTCTCTCTCTCTCTCTCTCTCTCTCTCTCTCTCTCTCTCTCTCTCTCTCTCTCTCTCTCTCTCTCTCTCTCTCTCTCTCTCTCTCTCTCTCTCTCTCTCTCTCTCTCTCTCTCTCTCTCTCTCTCTCTTGTTTATACAAACAAAGAAATAACAAATCACTGTTACTCATATGATCTTAAAGAAAACTGAGGTCTGTTGATTATCAAAAGGTGTTGCTCCCAAACTCATATTGTTTTACTAACGACGCGTCAAAGTCAGTGCCAGAGGAGAGTGTCACAAAAGTATAAATACTACCTGTGTGTAGAGCAGCACATGACTGTGTTAGAGGATAGTGTTGAAGAGGCAGTATCATTACCTATGGAGGGTGCAATTCATCACCTGATTCAGAGCTGAGGTTCGACTCTGTCCTGCCTCTATAGCCAGAGTGGATCCCGCTCCTCTGACTTGAGTAATAATAAGATTATATTATAGGCTGAGAATATTTATAAAAATACATAGGGTAATAAACAATGTTTACATGAATATAAAGATGGAGGTTAATGTAGAGTGTCTTGACTTTATGGTGTAATGCAGGCCAGCTGGGGCAGCGGGAGGAAGGGGTTTAAAGGGGTGCTAAGAATTATGTGAGTCCCAAAAATGTACTAAAAAGCTCATAAATTTCCCATCAATGAAAAGGCTGAACGAGAGGAATAAATGGTAGGGCGACGTACCTCCGCGAACGCCGTCTTACGACGCCGATAAAAGTGACGCCAGGCAGTTAGGGCCAATTTGGCTGGCATAAAAACTTGCTCGTGAAATGGATGTATGAGGTGAAGGGTCAGTAATTCTCTGGCGAAGAGCTTGTGAGAGTGTAAACGACGCTGGGCTGGAGGGAACACGAGACACAACACCACCATTTGGCCCACCTGAACCTAATGGTCATGGCTGCAGTTCTAGCCTTAAAATAGGTATTACATTTTCTGAATGGTAAGACGGGCCTCCAGAAGGACCAGTATATGATGTAATACTAAGCATATTTTCGCCATAAACGATAGATGTTTTTCAGCGTTAGAACGACCTAACTGGGCGACGATTCTTGTTGAATTATAGACTTATGTGACAGCCTTAAGGATAACAATGTACCAAGTTCTTTCAAGTATCTACAAATGAGCGCACACGAAAATAAACGTATTCAAACAGCAACAGACTACTGGATCCTAACGAGACTGTTTGTGATAGCGGAAGAGAAGTGAAACTCATGGATTAGTGTGGTGGGAGTAAAAAGACATATAGAATTTTCAAAGAGAAGAACCTGTAAACTTTTCGTCTGGCTAATGAGTCGCAAATAATGCCAATCGTGACATTATCTGCGTGTGGCATTGGGCGACAATCTGCATCATTCCCCCACATCAGGACACTTGACGACATGTCCTTACTTTTTAACACCAGTTGCTTTACACATATGAGATATTTACGCATTATACAGTTTAATTGTATACAGTAATATTCATAGATCTCTGTTTCTGTCTGGAAGAATATATCATAACTGAACGTGATTCTGACATATGTATAGTTAAATACATTTTAGGGTACGATAATCTCATCATTAACTAATGTCAGCACTCTTGCTTCGCCTGGTTTTACATGTCTATCTGTCCACAGTGCAGAGGACCTTGTCCCTAACGTGGGCCGTGAGACCAGTAGATCCCTTGAGCTGTACAGATTGACAGGTCATATGTCTGTGTATCTTTTTAAATCACCTTGAAGGTCACGATGTGGAGTAACTCAGCATATGATAGGTTACGTGATGGTTCATCAGAAACAAATGAGATGTGTACTGAACGAAAGGATATATATAGGGGAGCTTGTTCGGCCACCTACAGACCACAGACTAGTGCTCTCTGGTATGAAAGTGAAGTTGTGAAACAGAGCAATGGTAGGTGAGGAGGGTACCGAGTGAGAACTGGAGGGAAGTTCGAATCAGTAACGTGAGGAGAGACGATGGGTGTGGAGAGAAGGTTTTTGTTATGCTCAAGGGAGGAAGCAGCGCAGGTCACTATGGGCTTTGGGATAACAGAGGCAAGTCATGGCTTAGCAGCAGAGGATCTGAGTGAAGAGCAACGGCTTTCCCGAACCACGAGAGAAGATGAGGAAAACCCACAGTTGAAGAATGAATTGAAGACGTAGAGAAACAGTAATGTGAAGACTACAATCGAAGATGAGGCAGAGCCAGAGCGCCACCTGGAAGGAAGAGGAAAGAGACAGCGAGGAGGGGAGAGAGTCGGGGGTGTGTTTATAACCATAATATTTCTAACCAAAGACTCAGGCGAACCTGTGTTACTCGCGTGGCTACAAGACACCATCTGAGATTTCTGCAATTTCAGTCAGAAAAAAGTTATGGGGTGTGCCGGTCAGATATGATTTGTGATCAACGCGAAACTCGCAGAACCATTAAAAACCTGTCCTTAAATCATTCATTTTCATTTTGAAATCAATTGGCCGTTTCATTTCTAATATGAAATGTAGAGAGTTTGAGTTCAAAAAACAGGAAAAGGCAGGAGTTAGTCAAGATACTAGGTTTCCATAAATTACCACAAATGCAGAGTTTCACAGTAAGCTTATATATAACCACTTCATTATCTACAGACAAGCTATTCTGACGGAACAGGAAAACTATAAGAAAAAGAAAAATGTTATTAAATGTTCCATATGTTCTCCAGGTTGTTAGTTCAGCATGAACTGTAGTTTTCACTAGGGTGTAGATCAAGAAGGTGGAGGAGGCGAAAGCTGGACACCATGTTTAACTCCCCAATACTGGGACTTGACATCCCGGCCCCAGGAGCATTGCCTTAATTTTCTGGGTCACAAGGTTGTCAGGGAGTATGACAGTCCTCGCCATGACTGGTGGAGAGATGAGCGGTGTGGAGGGTCAACCCATTATTGTCCATTTTTGCTTTAAGAGGCAAGAAGATGACTTGATGCTTGCAAGGGGTATGTGGATATTATCATACATTATCATCATTATTATCATTATCATTACTATTATCATTATTATCATTTTATTATTATCATTATCATTATTATTATTATTATTATTATTATTATTATTATTATTATTATTATTATTATTATTATTATTATTATTATTATTATTATTATTATTATTATTATCATTATTACTATTATTATTATTATCATCATTATTATCATTATCATTATTATTATTATTAATATTATCATTATTATGATTATTATCATTGTTGTTACTATTATTATTATTATTATCATTATTATTATTATTATCATTACTATTATTATCATAATTATTGATATTATTATAATTACTATTATTGTTATCATTATTATTATCATTATTATTATTATTATTATTATTATTATTATTATTATTATTGTTATTATTATTATTATCATTATTATTATTATAATTATTATTATTATTATCATTATTATTATTATTATTATTATTATTATTATTATTATTATTATTATTGATGTACTTGATCTCATACTTGAAATGATACTGTATAATATATCATAATGCTTCTTTTGGAGAAAAAATACCAAATGAATATATAGCAAATAATCAGGAAATATTTTAATCATAAAATTATTTGAATGCTTAATCACGGGACATAAAGACCCCAAAGCAATACATCAACCCCAAATTTATATTCATCATTAAAGGTAGGCCCGGTACTCCAGTTTTGGACAAATCTAATCCCCCCAAAAATTGCAAAAAAATGGGTTTTTTTGGGGGCCAAAAACTTTTTTTTTTTTCAAAATCTGAATATAATTCTGGAAATGCTTATATACTTGAAATTATTATGTAAAATATTTCATATTTGCTCCTCTACCAGACAACTATCAAAAATCTACAGTAAATAATCGTTTAAATGCTCAATATTTAGAGCCCATAATCATATTCACAAAACAATGCTAATTTCATAGCTTGCATATATAGGAAACAAATACACAGTTGAGTTTCTAAGGCCAACAACGAAGAAAATGGAGCCAAATTGGTTCAAAATACCTACAAGTCTTTCAGAACTTTTACCACCAGCAGTACAGGCAGAGGAGAGGTAGGAAGGGATGGGCTATTCCCCCCTGCTATTGGGGCTGCAGTGTTCGCTTCTATACGTCAGAATCATTGTAATTGGTCCAGCAGGTTGTTAACCCTGGTCCAGTCTGCCGATGGTTCAGACAATTTGTGGGAGACCAGCCAGTCCTATTGGCTGGAAGATCCCTGGAATAGTTTTTGCTGGGAGCTGGAAGGACTGGATTGTTGGGGTGGTTTACTGTTCACAGTATTTGATGCGGTAGTTGGGCAAGATACACGGCTGATTGCCTCGGCTGGTTATTGCTATAAGGCAAGTCTATTTCGTGACTGGAAATACCAACAATGGTCATATATTTTGGAAACTATATCATATAACCAATTACGAGTGAGAACAATGGACGCCACTGTAGCAATGATACAGTATCTCATCACTGAGAGAAACGTGATATGTAACTATAAGAAATGGATTTCAGAATGTATCTAGATACAGTGTCGACACTTTACTGTGAATTATGTATCATGAATGTAAAACTTTTGTATTATATGAACTTACAGAGTTACCGCTGGCTATGGTACTGGTGGTTTTAACATTACTATTGACCCTCCTGTACTGCTGGCTATGGTACTGGTGGTTCTAACATTACTATTGACCCTCCTGTACTGCTGGCTATGGTACTGGTGGTTTTAGCATCGCTGGTCAACACCAGACCAATGGTACGAGGAAATGGAACAACAAGATGTTTTTACTCAGTTTGAGTCATGTTGTGATATCATGTTGTGATGTGATCATGTTGTGATATCAATTAATGCATTTCCTCTGTTTTAATCACAAACAATATCGGTATAATAACACCAGGGATTTGATATAAATTTTATAATTACAATTCAGCCAGAAGGGAGGAGGCATGCACGGGCTGTATTTCATGATAATGGCAGGAACATGCAATAACTGCCCCTCTGTAACCGTGTATTGGCAGGTTGCCATAATAACTACAGACTGCGGTGGCCTGCACATGACAGGGGGAATATAATGTTTTACACAGAGGAAAGACCCAGGATACCAGAAGAAAAACATGTTATTTTAATTGTCTTCATGAAATGTGTGTCGGTTTGAGGTATCACGGCTAAGAGAGAGAGAGAGAGAGAGAGAGAGAGAGAGAGAGAGAGAGAGAGAGAGAGAGAGAGAGAGAGAGAGAGAGGGGCGGGGGGGGGGTAGCGTCGCAGAGCCCTGTCAGGGTTCCTGGGTTTTGTGGGTTTGATAGAACATTCACGAATTTCAAGTCACCTTTGATACATTATTTCCTTAAAAACCCCGAGAGAGTTCCTGTCAGTTGGAGGATGACCCACCTATCGGGGAGGACGCATCTGACGAAGGAAGTCCCATCTGAAGGAGGAGGACTCGTCTGACGGTGATGTAGCAGTTGAGGGTATAACTGAGGAGCATGGGGTACCAATAGTGAATGAAAATGGTGAACATCTTGTGGAGCTGGTAAGATTGAGTGCATGGTTTCAAGAGATGAAACTGCCTAATAGAGGAGGACCCGCCTGTCGAAGGAGGATGGAGGACCCATTTGACAGAAAAGGATCTAGTTAGCGGAGGAGGACCCGCTGACGGAGGAGGACCTAGCTGACGGAGGAGGACCTGGCTGACGAAGGAGGACCCGTCTGACGGAGGAGGACCTGGCTGACGGAGGAGGACCCGTCTGACGGAGGAGGACCTGGCTGACGAGGAGGACCCGTCTGACGGAGGAGGAAGTGGCTGACGGAGGAGGATCCTAGAACATCCACCCTTCTCCTCTGACATTCTTGTGTCCTCGTTAAACGCCAACTGTATTGAATGCTACCGTTCGGTTTGGGAAGTTTTCTTCCGCCCCACGACTGGAGGATGTTTGAAAGTCACATATCAATAGTTATCCAGTGATCATCGTAATGACGTCTCCAAACACAGTTTTCATTCATCCACCAACATAAAAGAAGATACATTGGTCTTTTCCAAGTCTTTGGCAACAAGTACCTGTAAGATCTAGATCCAGCTCAACAGCTGACTCGCTCTTCCAGTTCTCCATGATCCTCCAAGGGTTCCAGGTGGTTACCAGAACTTTATCCTGGTCGTAAACTTTAAGTGCCATTTCCAAAGACCCATTACTGAGAAAGAAATCGATAAGATCACATAAATCTTAAAAATAGTCTGGCCTAAACTCACCTGCCAGGTCCTCTGGTGCGTTTCATATGCCATTTTACATTAATCAGGAAATTCCTCGCTCCTATTCCAAGATCGTTCCAGCCTTAAGGCCCATTGGTTCAATGTAGTAAGATCAGTTGGTGAAGTAGTCCAACAGGCCACCTAATCAAGCTAATGGAATACCTCTCTTTAACATATTTGTCCCGTTATTGATAAGCGTTTCTCTCTCTCTCTCTCTCTCTCTCTCTCTCTCTCTCTCTCTCTCTCTCTCTCTCTCTCTCTCTCTCTCTCTCTCTCTCTCTCTCTCTCTCTCTCTCTCTCTCTCTCTCTCTCTCCTATGCCTGACTATTTTTTTTCACCCATATATTCATTACTTGTTTTATTTTACCTTTTTTCTTATCTCTTCTATTTATCATGACGCGCCGGACAACCCACTCATTGTTTTTCATTCTTTCAGCGGACCATTTGTCGTTTCTGACTTTTATTTAACATTCTACGCATTATTGCTCGTATTCATTGAACGTTCCACCTATCGTTTCTGTCATTCACTCTACGGTCTATTCATCGTTCCTGTCATTCATTTAACGTCCCACACATGGCTTGTGTTATTCATTCAACGTCCAATGCATCGCTTGCGTCATTCATTTAACGTCCCACGCATGGCTTGTATCATTCATTCAACGTCCCACACATCTCCTGTGTCATTCATTCAACGTTCCATGCATGGCTTGTGTCTTTCATTCAACGTTCCATGCATGGCTTGTGTCTTTCATTCAACGTCCCACGCATGGCTTGTGTCATTCATTCAACGTCCACGCATGGCTTGTGTCAATCATTCAACGTCCACGCATGGCTTGTGTCATTCATTCAACGTCCACGCATGGCTTGTGTCATTCATTCAACGTCCCACGCATGGCTTGTGTCATTCATTCAACGTCCACGCATGGCTTGTGTCATTCGTTCACCGTCCCACGCATGGCTTGTGTCATTCATTCTGCAGTTCACTCATGGTTTCCGCGTCTCACACTGGGTCATATAACAAAAGCTATACAATACGATTCCGTAACAATCCACTGATCCCTTTGACATTTAGATTCAATATTTTTTCCCGTCCAAGTGGGGGTTCCGGCCATATTCCTTGTATGGCGATACTGCACAATATGACAACCAATTTTCCGCTCCGTTAAACCCGTTCACTTTTGTCGATGATTTTTATTTCCGTTTTAGCGTTTGGCTCTATGGTAATTTCATGATTCGTAAAGCAGGAATAAAGGCTTATAGACTTATGATGGAAATGGTATTCGCAGTGACAAAGAAACTGTCTCAAGAGAATACATGTTTAAAGGTGGAATTCTTATGTTGGCATTTTGTGATATGTTTAGTGTGTGTGTCCTCCTGGTTCTCTGTGGTTACGTGTTCAGTGTGTGTCCTCCTGGTTCTCTGTAGTGATGTGTCCTCCTGGTTCTCTGTGGTGACGTGTTCAGTGTGTGTGTCCTCCTGGTTCTCTGTGGTGATGTGTCCAGTCTGTGTCCTCCTGGTTCTCTGTGAAAACGAACACTACAACATGACTTAGATCCTCATTTAGGTGGGAGTTGAGTACATGTCCACCACGTCAATAACTACACTGTACTTGAAAAAAAGAGAGACAGACAGACAAACATATAGACAGACAGACAGACAAAGAGACTGACAGACAGACAGATGTATAGATAGATAGAGAGAGTGAGAGAGTACAAAGAGAATAGGGAGTCAAACGGACACACATACAAATATCAATAAAGAATAAATAACAATAGATGGAGATAACGCGGATAAGAGCACAGGAAAAACAAAGAGGCAAAGCACAAGGTACAAAATAACGGACAATGAAAGATAACAGAGGAAACGGGCAGCCTCCTCCAGAAGATAACTTGCTATGACAACCTCCCAGCTCCTGCACCCTCCTGAAGAAGTGAACAGTCTGGCGAACCTTCTTCCTTTATCCCAAGTACGAGAAGTTGCTCCAGTCAGGTCCTTTGTTATACCGTCCAGCTATCCTGAGGGAGTATGAGACCTGCTCCTCTGTTCCTGTCGCATCTGCATGAAGAGGTAAAAGAAATGGAATGTAAAACCTGAAATATATTATGTCTGGTGGACTGTAAAGTTACCACTAGTATCCTCCACGAATCACTTCTATCTTCATGATGTGTCTATAGAATAGAGGAAGAATGTAAAGAGATGACATCTATTTTATCATCAGAGGTTTTATTCCCTGCATCATATAGAGAGTGCTCGAGGAGAGATATGAACCGTAGAAATTCTGTCTAAATTTACGGCCGCGTTCTCTTATTATGTCAATGAATCATGAAATTACAGGATACGATAAAGAAGTGTGACCAATTGTGTATCTATGCTTCCAAGAATGTGTGTGTACGTGTTATTGTCCTTATGTGTGCTGGCGTGTTTGTGTGCCTGTGTCTCATAAGGTTTTTATAATTTTTCATTTGCAGAGTACAGAGAGAGAGAGAGAGAGAGAGAGAGAGAGAGAGAGAGAGAGAGAGAGAGAGAGAGAGAGAGAGAGAGAGAGAGAGAGAGAGAGAGAGAGAGAGAGAGAGAGAATCTACACTCTTTTTGGGACCTCGCTATCGTAGAGCATATTTCTTTTGCCGCTCGTATCCACAGCTTCTTCACCTACATCGTTCCATTCATTAACCACTTTTGCTGTGATGGTGCTTCACAGATCCATTTCTAACCTCTATCTTGTACGCTTTATCTTGCTATATGCTTTTGGTGATTCTTCTTTGCTAATTTCGAAGAGCTGTTCGATACTGACGTCGTCAATGTTGTTTGGAAGCCTTAGCATAGTGAACATATTTTCCCTTTTCTTTTCCTTCCTCCAGCCTGTCCAAATTAATGGCTGCTGTCCTTTCCCTGTAACTCAGCTTTTTTCATACCTGGTATGGCCTTTTCTGCCTTGCATTGGAACTTCTCTAACCAGTTAGTGTTCTTTTTAACTCCTCCAGAATCCTTCTCGCTGTTTGATTACTGTAATTTACTTCCTGTATGACTGTAGTCATGGTCTGGTAAGGTTTCATTAATTCCTTCCTTTAGTAAATTGGATTCGTTTACGATGGTCTTCACCAGCCAGATATCTGTGTCCTGCTGTAGATTTTCCAGGTCTCTTTCTGGTTCGTCAGAATCACAAATGCTAGACTATCCTCATAATCCTGGCGTCAGCGTCAGGAAACAATCTTACACAGGTTAGAAACGACAGTAGCCCTTGAACCGAGCCCCCGTAGGACACCATTAGTCAGTCTTCCTTGTGCGAAAGACATTCCCTAATGTGTCCTTTCGTCCCTCATATGGATGGTTTTCTTTCTCAGTCATCTACAGGACTAAGGACAGATCATGCTTTAATCTTGGCCATCTTGGATAGAATACTAAGTTAACATTTTGAGATAAAAGAAATATTGAAGGGTTATAATCAGAGCTCCTCAGATGTTTGTAGACCTGACTTTTGAAGGTGGATGCATTATATCATAGGAAGAGGGAGAGACGAAGGCAGGAATAGAATATTAGAAATTTCTTGTTTTGGGAGGGAGAGAAGTACCATAACGGTCAATCTTCGTATAACTAGTATACACAAAAACTGTAGGAGGCAACAGCCACTTGCTCAGGTCTAGGCCTTGGTGGCTGGGACAAACACAGACACCTCACCAACACTGTGATGGTTCTCAAGTGTGTACATGTATGTGTATGTGTGGATGTCACTGTGTTCATCTTTATGTAATGAAAACCAAACTTGATATTATCTGGAACAAGAACGGAGTACATGTTAGCCGAAGTCGCTGGTTTGTTTCCTGGTGAAATCCTGCATGGTGCGGACACATGCGCTCAAATTTCATTCCATGATATTTTTCTTTTTCATAAATGGAATCCAGTACCTGTGGGACTTTCCCTTATATCTATATAGAAGACAAATAACATTTCTAGGTCGGGCAGTAGATGGGTTAACCCCATTTTTCAGAGTTGTTCGTTAAAGACATGATTTTTACAATCTATTTTTCTCTGTAAAAGGCATGAAATATGGAACTCCAATTATTCCTTTTCTATTCCTTTTCAATTTATATAGTTTTATATTTTTACTGACTACACCCCATAAACGATAAAAGCTACGTCAATTCTTCTGAACAACCATTGTGGTATGAAACGAAGACACAGAGAGAGGCAGACACACAAACACAAGCACACATATGGCCATATGACAAAGAACGCAAGCTGAAACAAACCAGCAAGCAAATTGTATTTGCAAAGTAGATTTCCCTCCTCTGGCGGGAAACTTGTGGCCATACGTATTTGTCCTCTTGCTCGAGCAAGATAAATGATGGACGTGTCACTTGCCCACCACCAGCCTGCAGACACAATTGAATTGATCATTAGTTCTTGTTACACCTGTAGATATGAACATGTATAGTGCTAGTATCCACCTACTGTGTGTTATGAAGAACATGTGTAGTGCCAGTATCCACCTGTTCTATGTTATAAGGAACATGTGTTGTGTCAGTATCCACCTGTTGTATGTTGTTAGGAAAAAAAAATTTCTCTCTCTCTTTTAAAGTGACCGACATGGCATTGGCACATGACATGCCCCAGTTAAGACCATCTCGGGCGAAAGAAGAAATTTTAATTGGTTAGAAAAATGGATTTAGTCACGAGCCCGCAAGTGTTGGTAGACGTGAATCATGAAGGAAGAAGTAATTGTATAAAAACGGGAAGACAAAAGAAGGAAGAGAATTCCACAGCTTAGCTGTGTGAGGCAAGAAGGAAGTATCATAACACCCAGTCTTCGTGTACGTTGTCTCCTCACAGAATCTATGGAAAGCGGCAGGGAGTATCCACCAACTGTATGGTATATGGAAGAATTTCATCCCTGAAAACCTTTAATGGCGGACTAACATAAATGTTCTACAATATTTCTCCTCATGTTCGACATCCTCCTCCCTGGATCATGCCAATCAAGCCAACCACATGAAATATCTCATGGCAATATACTCTTTACAGATCACACTTCATTCCATCTTGGTTATCTTCATCCTTGTTCTTAGGTCAGAGGAAGTGGTGGGTATGGATGTCCCATGTGCCTTACTATCTTAATCTTTATCATCAAGATAAGGAACTCAGGATAGTGGTATTGGTCTACAGCAGATGACCTCCTTGTGAACCACGTATCCCCTCATCTCCTTGAACCTCTTGCATCATGACCCTCCCGGCTGGGCCAAGAATAGCACCTCTCTAGGTGGCAGATGGATCGGGAGATCTGTCACAGCTGCAGCAGCAGCAGCAGCAGCAGCAGCAGTGGCAGCAGTGGCAGCAGTATGTCCTCAGCCGCTGAGTTGGTGTGGACCGTAGCCAGTGCACCCGGCTGATGGATGGGTGAGACAGCAATCATGCTATCATCAATTTCCATTCATGTCAGAAGTTGACGACTAAAGGCAGCTTTTTACCAGCCACTCCGTTGATGGGTGTATTCATATTCATATTCATACACGTGTTCGTATTCATATTCATCGATATTCTTTCTTAGCAAAGCCATACAATGGTTTTATAGATTTAAGGTAACAGTTTTAACATGGGATACAACTTTTGAAAACATTAAACATGACAAAAAGGAAGGCAATCCTTGTCAGTGTGTGCTTTTTATAGGCAAATTTATTGAGAACTCTCAAGCAAATCACATGCTAAGAAAACATATTATGAAGTCATGACCGCGTATAGCTATGCCCATAGTCCAGCTACCTTAGTGGTTCAGGAGAGAGAGGGAGAGAGAGAGAGAGAGAGAGAGAGAGAGAGAGAGAGAGAGAGAGAGAGAGAGAGAGAGAGAGAGAGAGAGAGAGAGAGAGAGAGAGAGAGAGAGAGAGAGAGAGAGAGAGAGAGAGAGAGAGAGCCATACAACCAAGCAGGGTAGTAAGTAACACAGGAAGGTTACCCCCTCACAACCAACTTCTCATCATAATTCGATGTTAACTTACCAAACTTCTCACTGACCTTGCCACCCAACCCCCGCCACCTGGCTGGGAATTTATGTGATCATAAATCATTCTAATAACCAGCTTAAAGCCTCCCTAAACGTTAATATCACCTCGACGTAAGATAACCAGAACATAACATTATGAGCTGATAACTGGCTAGAAGATAAAGCCTCACAATAAGATAACCAGAACATAACACTATGAGCTGATAACTGGCTAGAAGATAAAGCCTCACAATAAGATAACCAGAACATAACACTATGAGACTCAATAACTGATTAGATAACCAGGACGTAACATTATGAGACTCGATAACTGGTTAGATAACCAGGACATAACTTTATAAGACTTGATAACTGGTTAGGCTTTAAAGTCCCATCATAATATAACCAGAACAAATCATAATGATAACAGTGGAGAGGATAACGCCCAACACCAGCTAATAATAACAACAAACTTCACAATAAAGATATCGTGGGCAGTAATAACATAACAAGGAGTTATGACGGCCACCTGCAGGTAATAACTAAACTTCTTCCTTAACTATCATCCATCCTCTGCCTCTCCTTCTCTCCCTCTCTCCCTCTCTCCCTCTCTCCCTCTCTCCCTCAGCCTCTCTTTAGTTCCTTCTGATTCCCTCTCCCTTACTTTTTCAAACTCCTTTTGAACTTTTAATTGCTTTCTTGTCACACTAAGCCCTCCTTTCCTTCTACCTACCACCCTCCTACCTCAGCTGATGCATCTTTCCCTCCTTTGCCTTCCCTCCATAACCCCAACTATCGAGAAAGCTTCTGGATAGAAGACAATTCGACTTTAATTGTATAAATCTACTTGAAAACCTCAGCATAATGACTATTTTTCATGCTGAATACGAATCTGGGGGTTGAAATATTGTTTGGGGGTCATTAAGGCCTGTAATTAAATGATTGCATTTTAAAAACATTTTTGTGACTATTCGCTTCGCATTCATTGGGTATCTGTCGGACATGGTAAGCATTATGAGATATTTTCCATTATCATTTGAAGTATAGAATCGTTTCATTATGTCCCCGTGGAGGGCAGCGACTAACAGCCCTCCTGACCTCTCGTATTCCCTGGAGGCAGCCACTAGGAACCCTCGTGACCTCTCTTACCTCTCCAGAGGGCAGCCAGTAGCAGGTCTCAACGCCTCTCGTGCCCGCTGGAGGTCAGCCAACAGCAGCTCTTCGTCCCTCACGTGACCTGACCTCTGGAGGGCAACTACTAGCAGCCCTTTAACCCCTGGCTGGTTTGTGGTGACCTGAGGCGGGAGGTCAATGTTCTTTACCTGTATTAAGGCCAGCTAGGAGTTCCCCTAATTTTTAAAAAATATATTACGTTTTAAAGAAAAAAGAGAAAAACAGATTTTGAACTCAAACAATGAAGAAACTCGTAAGTAGTCAAGTAGGAACTGTTTCTTATTTACACTGTAATCAGACAAATTTGTGTAAGGACACCAACGCCACCATACTCTTCATGGTTTACTAAGGACAACAACTTCACTACTGGGGACAACAACGTCCCTACCCTCTACGTGAGGCACTGTGGACAATAGCTGACGTTCACCTTCCTTATTGGTCCCGACGCTTTCAGTAGCAAGTGGCCAAGATGAACCCTTTTCCATATCACCGCTTTCTGAGAATATGGGAAACCCTTCTACAACATTGCTGTTCTGGCCACATCACAATAAAGACATTTGTTTTTCGATTATTAGAGTTTCTGCCTTAACCTACCCTTTAGATCCTTTTTAACATTTTTTTTTCAGCCATTTCTTGGAAGTCCTAAACTAGTTTTTAAATGTTTTGTAATCAGTGAAAAGATGGACTTTTCATTCTCACTTCCAAGACCTGTACTGCTTCCTGGAGACGTGTGATCGATTACTTGCTCAGATCCAGTTGTTTACCTGACAGTCTAAAGAATACAATCATGATGCTAGTGACTATTTCTTCCTCAAGATTCTCACAGTCGTCTTACAGAATTCTTATATGCTAGCCTAACCAACTTTAAAGTTTATTGATCTTTGTTCATCTACATTCCAAACTCCTCTGTATTGCACAGAGTACATCTCTCTACCCTCAGAAGGTTCTCTAACTTCCTTTCATCATCTTCTATCTTGTGAATCAATATTTTGTTACTGATATTTACTGGTTTTTTAAGATCCTTTTCTTCAAATCAGTTAAGGTTCCTAAGTGGTTTATTGACCTTTGTTCTCCGAAGTACTGTTGTGTTGTCATACGTCAAAGGTCTTCTGTGAGATTCTCCTTGCCATCAACCACAAGTCCTCACATTCACCCTCTTCACACCACTTGGGGCTTCCACCCTCACCTTCCAGAACCCTAGTGACCCAACCACTTCATCCCCTTGACTCGTCTGTGTATGCAATGCTATTCTAAGGATTCCTTTCCTTCAGCTCCGTCAGCAGGATCTCTCTCACCAACGGCGACATATCCAACCATCTCATATCCTTCCTTCTAGGGAAACAAACCTCTTGGGTTGCTATTGCATTCCACCCCCTTGGGAACAACCACAGTGTTCTCTTACACCCTCGCCGAGCCATGTCCACACACCACACACGGTGTCTGCCTGCCTGTGGTGGCGGGGGGGATGAGCAAGCCTAAACCTGGTCACCTGTAGAGGAGGAGGAGGAGAGAGACAAGTTGTGGTGATGGCGCGTGGCCCTCCCCTCGGAATGTTTCGGTTGGAGGAAGTTTTGATGGTCCGGAGGGAAGTATGTCGGTTCCCGTGGGTAATAAAGGAAAGAATGGGTTGCCATTTTTGTGTTCTGATGGAATGTCAGTGATGGTAAAAGGTATTCAAATCTACGTTCAGCAATTTCAGCTGAAGGAAAGGTTGCAGTGGTGCACGTGTGGAGTCTACAGCGCCATGTTTTTGTTACTGGGTTACCAGTACAAGGGAGAGGAAGGAATATTTCGTGCTAGTGTGTATAAAGTGTTTTGGACGCTGACGTTTGTGCGGGAGAGCTACGGGTATCTGCAAGGCAGATCTCTAGCCTGATATATACGAGGTATAGGGCAGCTGGGCAGGACAATGTACGGTTAAGTATGGTAAATAGGTGCGATAGTGTGTTTGTAGTTATAAGGATGTCGATAGTGTTATAATGTCTAACTTGTAAGAGAAGGAAAAAAGATGTATCAAGAATTAGCAGTATAAACCTGACTTAATGGCTGCACTACTTTTATGTTAACTTTGCTAATACACGTATGTTTGATTAGAAGAGAGGAGAAACAGATGACACAAGACCCCATGGTCAGTGAACGAGGACAGAAATAGTATCTCGAATCTATCAATCTGTATAGAGGGAGATAGTGTAGTGAAACGGAATACTTGAAGTACGTATCATCAAGAAGCCCCATCATCTGTAAGAGAAGTGATAATAATTCAAACAAAAAGTGAATCATTATCACGGAAGCAATATGCCAGATATCTCTATCACACACCATGAACTGAATCTACGTTGAGGAGTTGGAGGAGTGAACTGACGGTATGACTGGCCTCGAAGTGTCCTCACTACATGGGTGAGGTGACCGGTAAAGAGAGCGAGAACTTGAATCAAATCAATACCACCCGAAAGATAGATCTTCACAAGGCATCTCAAAGTCTTAAACATAAGTCACTTGTGTTCAGATTGACTTGGATCGCTAGAACTAACGACGCGTGTATAGCATGTTTATTAACTGTTTATCTTGATGATCCACTGAGGTTTCTTTTGAGTGCAGCAATAAATTCATCCATGAGAACACACTAGCGTGAGGAGTCACCCCTCATACCTCAACCCCCGTTAAGGCCAAGAGAAAACGGGGTTGGTGCAAGTGACAAGGACCGGGATCAGCAACAGAAACATCCAAATAAATTGGATTTCCCTCCACTGAAGACAGTGAGGAGAGTGAGGGTGGATGACGGCTGGATTGGGGATTTGAGGGACTGTGGTGAATCACTTGCCTCAGAAAATGAGAGGATATATATATATATATATATATATATATATATATATATATATATATATATATATATATATATATATATATATATATATATATATATATATATATATATATATATATATATATATATATATACATATATATATATATATATATATATATATATATATATATATATATATATATATATATATATATATATACACATATATATATATATATATATATATATATATATATATATATATATATATATATATATATATATATATATATACATATATATATATTTATATATGTATATATGTATATATATATATTCAGGAAAGATATGATAGTCACACATATATGAACCTGGCATAAGCTAGGGTGTGTTTATGCTTGCATACATACACACGAGTAAAGAAGGGGTACGCATTTGTGGTAGTGAAGACGGAGTAACACCAGTGTAAAACCCTCTCCACGTGACACACAAATAGTTACCATCCAGAGTATAACACTCATTCATATGGTGTAGCGTGGTCACGGTCAGTGACGGGCTGTGACACTAGTCCCCTGGTATCCTTAACATTGATGAAGATAATGGCATGTCACAACACCCGACATTTCCGAGAACTGACAAGCCCGAGAAACTCAATATATAGATCGTGGCTAATAGGGGAACCTCTAGGACGAATCTATGCTTAGTATGAGCCAGGAGAGGGTGAGTGTCGAGAGAGAGAGTAACCGTAAGCGTAGATGGTGGATACAAGCAGCGATGGACTGGTGGGTAAGTGAGAAGAGAAGCTTAGTGAGAGTTGAAGAGAAGGAGAGGTCAACACTTCCTGCTGGTATGTGTGTCCTTTAGGTCATATTACGTCGTGCTCTTTTATGAATATCTTACGATCCTTCATATCCCTTACGATGGTTATGGAGGTCTTCCACCCCTACATGTGGGTGTGAGTTCTTACGTTACCCTAAGTATACCTTTTTTCTGGTTCCTGAGGTCATGTATCCCAAGAAAGGTCTAGGACCTTACCTTATCTTAGCTATACCTTACGATGGATTTGGAAGTTTTCTATCCCCATAACTCAGTCTTGGGGACTTTCCTTAGCTTTCGCATACCTTAACATAATTGCAGAAGTCTTCTATCACGACATCTAGGTCCGGGACCATACCTTAACCTTGCATATACCTTTCGTTGATATCGCAAGTCTTCCACTCCTAGCGTGTCGTCTCCGACCAAGCTATTAAGAGACGACACTTTCCTCTGAGATGCTGTTTATTTTCCAGCTCTCAAATGATGCTGCTGTATTCTGAGTTTTGCTGTGGATCGCTTACACATTGTGTTGCATATTCTGACTGACTGCATATTGAACAGACTTGTTCCATCTTTAGATGCACCGTTTATGGCTCATTCAATGTTGTATTTCCTCATAACTGATGTAGTATCAAGCCTGCTGGATCAATTGGACCTACTCATGCATCCATAGACATACAAGATACAGAGGACTCTATTCAGATCCACTGACCTATAGCCCAATCTCATCCCTGTATGATATACCTCATTAAGCATAAAGATAAAATCGACGTCATTTACAGGATAATTACATATACGATTCCAGGAGCATTATCGTCATTTCTCGCAACAGAAAATATCCTTTTTTGTACTTGACTTAGATTTAAATCTTCTTCTGATAACATTTTTCTTTTCTTTTTCTTTCACAAGAAAATCTATTTTACTTCTACCCACACAATTTCATTTTTCACGTATTGCGGTAAAATTCCTTATATCTCCTCATGAGGACTTGTTTCTTTCCTTCTAGTGGAATTTCTCAGTTTTTAGTCCGGAAAGCATACCATTCTGATGGTTTTCGTATCTTCTGTTACTTCAGTGTAACTTTTGATTTTCCTCTAGCACTTGTAAGGCCACACTAAGAGCAGACCTTTTAATGAGTAAATCCCTCGTTATATCTATTCCTTCTGTTACTTCTGTTCTAACTCAAGCAACATTCTATCTATCCTCTACCATAGAGGACTATTATCCCTTGCCTTCACTAGACCAACGTTCCTCCTGTATGTCTTCACCAGCGATTGCTTTCCATTCTTCCCTCACGGACCAAACGTCCTAGATTGTGTCCTGACAAATGTTCTTCGCGTCCGGTCAAAGTAAGCCAACGTTCCTTCACTGTCTCCACATATTCCAGCGTAAACGAATGACGGTAGTGTACTTGTACTTAATCCTATGACTAATGAGTTATAAGAGAGACCAGGACGTTACTGGGAGCTGGAATTACTGAGTGCACACGTCGTGAAGATGATTCTGTTGATTTGTGCTATATCAAGAGTCATTTTCATCAATGCACATGAATTGCATTCGATCCTGAATACAAAGAAGTATATGTGTATAAACATGGACGGAGAAACGCACTGAAACATATGTACTCGGGAAAACACACACATACACACACACACACACACACACACGCACATATGAGTGAAGATAGTACACATATACAAGGCTGAGAGACAGGGCAAGATGAATGTCAAACTCTTTTACCGTAACACACAAATAGTAATGACACTTAGTCTCTTCCATGCACACAGTAGCACTTTACATGAAGAATACTCACATATGTATTTAACACACATATTGTTTCCATAATGTGAAAGGTGTTATGACATGAGATATAGTGGCTTGACGACCGCAGACGAGGCAGTAATTATGTAACCCACTAGACACTAAACATATATCATTATAGAGAAAAGAAACATCATTACTTCTGTGACGCACTTGCTAATTGGCAATCAACAGCCTTTGAAATAACTGGTTCATTGTCGACACATTATCGAGTGTTCGTTTTCTTAGATGTTATGAGTATGTTATATCACTGTAGATATATCATCATGACGGACATATTATCTCCATGGATATAGTGCAGTGTAGATATATCATCATGACGGACATATTATCTCCATGGATATAGTGCAGTGTAGATATATCATCATGACGACATATTATCTCCATGGATATAGTGCAGTGTAGATATATCATCATGACGACATATTATCTCCATGGATATAGTGCAGTGTAGATATATCATCATGACGACATATTATCTCCATGGATATAGTGCAGTGTAGATATATCATCATGACGACATATTATCTCCATGGATATAGTGCAGTGTAGATATATCATCATGACGACATATTATCTCCATGGATATAGTGCAGTGTAGATATATCATCATGACGACATATTATCTCCATGGATATAGTGCAGTGTAGATATATCATCATGACGACATATTATCTCCATGGATATAGTGCAGTGTAGATATATCATCATGACGACATATTATCTCCATGGATATAGTGCAGTGTAGATATATCATCATGACGACATATTATCTCCATGGATATAGTGCAGTGTAGATATATCATCATGACGACATATTATCTCCATGGATATAGTGCAGTGTAGATATATCATCATGACGACATATTATCTCCATGGATATAGTGCAGTGTAGATATATCATCATGACGACATATTATCTCCATGGATATAGTGCAGTGTAGATATATCATCATGACGACATATTATCTCCATGGATATAGTGCAGTGTAGATATATCATCATGACGACATATTATCTCCATGGATATAGTGCAGTGTAGATATATCATCATGACGACATATTATCTCCATGGATATAGTGCAGTGTAGATATATCATCATGACGACATATTATCTCCATGGATATAGTGCAGTGTAGATATATCATCATGACGACATATTATCTCCATGGATATAGTGCAGTGTAGATATATCATCATGACGACATATTATCTCCATGGATATAGTGCAGTGTAGATATATCATCATGACGACATATTATCTCCATGGATATAGTGCAGTGTAGATATATCATCATGACGACATATTATCTCCATGGATATAGTGCAGTGTAGATATATCATCATGACGACATATTATCTCCATGGATATAGTGCAGTGTAGATATATCATCATGACGACATATTATCTCCATGGATATAGTGCAGTGTAGATATATCATCATGACGACATATTATCTCCATGGATATAGTGCAGTGTAGATATATCATCATGACGACATATTATCTCCATGGATATAGTGCAGTGTAGATATATCATCATGACGACATATTATCTCCATGGATATAGTGCAGTGTAGATATATCATCATGACGACATATTATCTCCATGGATATAGTGCAGTGTAGATATATCATCATGACGACATATTATCTCCATGGATATAGTGCAGTGTAGATATATCATCATGACGACATATTATCTCCATGGATATAGTGCAGTGTAGATATATCATCATGACGACATATTATCTCCATGGATATAGTGCAGTGTAGATATATCATCATGACGACATATTATCTCCATGGATATAGTGCAGTGTAGATATATCATCATGACGACATATTATCTCCATGGATATAGTGCAGTGTAGATATATCATCATGACGACATATTATCTCCATGGATATAGTGCAGTGTAGATATATCATCATGACGACATATTATCTCCATGGATATAGTGCAGTGTAGATATATCATCATGACGACATATTATCTCCATGGATATAGTGCAGTGTAGATATATCATCATGACGACATATTATCTCCATGGATATAGTGCAGTGTAGATATATCATCATGACGACATATTATCTCCATGGATATAGTGCAGTGTAGATATATCATCATGACGACATATTATCTCCATGGATATAGTGCAGTGTAGATATATCATCATGACGACATATTATCTCCATGGATATAGTGCAGTGTAGATATATCATCATGACGACATATTATCTCCATGGATATAGTGCAGTGTAGATATATCATCATGACGACATATTATCTCCATGGATATAGTGCAGTGTAGATATATCATCATGACGACATATTATCTCCATGGATATAGTGCAGTGTAGATATATCATCATGACGACATATTATCTCCATGGATATAGTGCAGTGTAGATATATCATCATGACGACATATTATCTCCATGGATATAGTGCAGTGTAGATATATCATCATGACGACATATTATCTCCATGGATATAGTGCAGTGTAGATATATCATCATGACGACATATTATCTCCATGGATATAGTGCAGTGTAGATATATCATCATGACGACATATTATCTCCATGGATATAGTGCAGTGTAGATATATCATCATGACGACATATTATCTCCATGGATATAGTGCAGTGTAGATATATCATCATGACGACATATTATCTCCATGGATATAGTGCAGTGTAGATATATCATCATGACGACATATTATCTCCATGGATATAGTGCAGTGTAGATATATCATCATGACGACATATTATCTCCATGGATATAGTGCAGTGTAGATATATCATCATGACGACATATTATCTCCATGGATATAGTGCAGTGTAGATATATCATCATGACGACATATTATCTCCATGGATATAGTGCAGTGTAGATATATCATCATGACGACATATTATCTCCATGGATATAGTGCAGTGTAGATATATCATCATGACGACATATTATCTCCATGGATATAGTGCAGTGTAGATATATCATCATGACGACATATTATCTCCATGGATATAGTGCAGTGTAGATATATCATCATGACGACATATTATCTCCATGGATATAGTGCAGTGTAGATATATCATCATGACGACATATTATCTCCATGGATATAGTGCAGTGTAGATATATCATCATGACGACATATTATCTCCATGGATATAGTGCAGTGTAGATATATCATCATGACGACATATTATCTCCATGGATATAGTGCAGTGTAGATATATCATCATGACGACATATTATCTCCATGGATATAGTGCAGTGTAGATATATCATCATGACGACATATTATCTCCATGGATATAGTGCAGTGTAGATATATCATCATGACGACATATTATCTCCATGGATATAGTGCAGTGTAGATATATCATCATGACGACATATTATCTCCATGGATATAGTGCAGTGTAGATATATCATCATGACGACATATTATCTCCATGGATATAGTGCAGTGTAGATATATCATCATGACGACATATTATCTCCATGGATATAGTGCAGTGTAGATATATCATCATGACGACATATTATCTCCATGGATATAGTGCAGTGTAGATATATCATCATGACGACATATTATCTCCATGGATATAGTGCAGTGTAGATATATCATCATGACGACATATTATCTCCATGGATATAGTGCAGTGTAGATATATCATCATGACGACATATTATCTCCATGGATATAGTGCAGTGTAGATATATCATCATGACGACATATTATCTCCATGGATATAGTGCAGTGTAGATATATCATCATGACGACATATTATCTCCATGGATATAGTGCAGTGTAGATATATCATCATGACGACATATTATCTCCATGGATATAGTGCAGTGTAGATATATCATCATGACGACATATTATCTCCATGGATATAGTGCAGTGTAGATATATCATCATGACGACATATTATCTCCATGGATATAGTGCAGTGTAGATATATCATCATGACGACATATTATCTCCATGGATATAGTGCAGTGTAGATATATCATCATGACGACATATTATCTCCATGGATATAGTGCAGTGTAGATATATCATCATGACGACATATTATCTCCATGGATATAGTGCAGTGTAGATATATCATCATGACGACATATTATCTCCATGGATATAGTGCAGTGTAGATATATCATCATGACGACATATTATCTCCATGGATATAGTGCAGTGTAGATATATCATCATGACGACATATTATCTCCATGGATATAGTGCAGTGTAGATATATCATCATGACGACATATTATCTCCATGGATATAGTGCAGTGTAGATATATCATCATGACGACATATTATCTCCATGGATATAGTGCAGTGTAGATATATCATCATGACGACATATTATCTCCATGGATATAGTGCAGTGTAGATATATCATCATGACGACATATTATCTCCATGGATATAGTGCAGTGTAGATATATCATCATGACGACATATTATCTCCATGGATATAGTGCAGTGTAGATATATCATCATGACGACATATTATCTCCATGGATATAGTGCAGTGTAGATATATCATCATGACGACATATTATCTCCATGGATATAGTGCAGTGTAGATATATCATCATGACGACATATTATCTCCATGGATATAGTGCAGTGTAGATATATCATCATGACGACATATTATCTCCATGGATATAGTGCAGTGTAGATATATCATCATGACGACATATTATCTCCATGGATATAGTGCAGTGTAGATATATCATCATGACGACATATTATCTCCATGGATATAGTGCAGTGTAGATATATCATCATGACGACATATTATCTCCATGGATATAGTGCAGTGTAGATATATCATCATGACGACATATTATCTCCATGGATATAGTGCAGTGTAGATATATCATCATGACGACATATTATCTCCATGGATATAGTGCAGTGTAGATATATCATCATGACGACATATTATCTCCATGGATATAGTGCAGTGTAGATATATCATCATGACGACATATTATCTCCATGGATATAGTGCAGTGTAGATATATCATCATGACGACATATTATCTCCATGGATATAGTGCAGTGTAGATATATCATCATGACGACATATTATCTCCATGGATATAGTGCAGTGTAGATATATCATCATGACGACATATTATCTCCATGGATATAGTGCAGTGTAGATATATCATCATGACGACATATTATCTCCATGGATATAGTGCAGTGTAGATATATCATCATGACGACATATTATCTCCATGGATATAGTGCAGTGTAGATATATCATCATGACGACATATTATCTCCATGGATATAGTGCAGTGTAGATATATCATCATGACGACATATTATCTCCATGGATATAGTGCAGTGTAGATATATCATCATGACGACATATTATCTCCATGGATATAGTGCAGTGTAGATATATCATCATGACGACATATTATCTCCATGGATATAGTGCAGTGTAGATATATCATCATGACGGACATATTATCTCCATGGATATAGTGCAGTGTAGATACATCATAATAGGTATGGTTTGTGAGGGCTGGAGTGTGTAATATTGGTAAATTTTATGAGTTATAAGGTAAAAGAAGCCCCACGGTGGCTGTGTTGAGAGATGTTAACTTGTAGTCATACCTGACACGACAGCTTGTAACCTAATGTTCTGACCTGAATATCCGTCAATGAATTAAAAGATGCAAATTATGCTTAGTAGGATATGTTTTACTCATGTATACATGTATATTTCTGTGTGATCATGATATTTGGTTGTCAGCGGTACAAAGATTGAAAAAAGCTTTCTCGTCTCCTGCTGTCATGTGACTATATGATTCATCAGTGATATGTTGAAGATGGCATTACGTGAGTGATTTATATAGATATGTACAAGAAACTAATTAATGATACACGAAGGTAACTTGATGAACACCGATTTTTTTGATTAATCAAAACGCTCCTCTTTTGTGATCAGCGACATGTTTTGAAACTTCGTGTTTTGTTGTCAGTATATTTACTCATATGGTTCTTCAGGTTGAACAGTGTTTCTGCAAATAAGAGATTTACTGCCAGTGTCTAAGTATTAATGAAATAATCACCGTAAATACATCATCATCATGGATATACATCATGACCATGGATATAGCATGACCATGGATATAGCATGATCATGGATGTATCACCACCATGGATATATCATGAAGTTACTGTAGTGCCACAATCATACTACTTTAACTACTGTAGTTGCTGTAATACTACAGTCAGGAAGACACAAACCATCACCCTAACTGGCTTAGTCCTCCAGCTCTCTACCTGGCTGCTCTTCCAGACTACAGCAGTTTCTGTAGTTACTGTAGTGCCACGACCAGGAGGATCTCCACCCACCACACACCAGCTTCTCCTAACCCTCTTATCCTCTAAGGCGGCCGCCACAACTTTACTACAGTCGTATGCTGTAAATACCAGCTTTAGGGACCCATTACCCAGAAAACGATCCATAAAATCACTTACTTCCATAAAAGCAACATGGACTAATCTCTCCTCCTGACCAGGTCACCACCGGCCACGTTTCTGGAGACGTCCTGGATCAATCATGATAATGTGGGCTAAATACTGACACTGTCTTAGGAGAGGGAGCTCACTGGAACCACCTCCTGACACTGGTTATGACACTCACTCATCTCGAGTCAGGTTGATGGGGTCACAGCAAATATCTATACAAGGGTTAGGTCCTTTTTCGTACGGAACTGTGTAAGGCAAAGATGTTACCGACAGCTAGAACGTCCCTAGAAGACATTTGATGTTGGTTTATTTTCTCTTTTCGGTTTTCGTTGTCTGTACATTTAGGCTTAGCTTCGCATCAACACATACGTACCTACGCTCATTTATAATGAAGTAAAATCTATAAAAGCTTATAAAATTTCATGGTCAGAAAAAATAGAGTCAGAATTATTAAGTAACCGAATAATATTCTATATATTTTCATTTTGTACATAGTAAGAGTAAAGAAGAGAGGACATATATCAAGGAATACGAGTGGCATGCCAGCTAGCTCGACAGGCCCCACTCCTGCTGTGTTTGCCCGGTCTTCATAGAAGTTCTTTAGGTCGACATCTCCTCAAGGCCTAGTTCATCCCTCATCTGTTCTTCAGCTGACAAAACTTTACTGAGTCAGTACACGTGGCCATCCAGTACTCCCAAGAGGCAGTCTTGCCATGCGGTGGTAGAATGGTAGAGAGAAAATGAGAGAGATCGTCTACCATCCTCTCAACATTTACAACTGAGGTCAGGTTTGTGGCAACTGCGTCTGTGGTACTGTCATACAGGACCCAGCAGCTAAACTAATGTTTTTATAGGTATCATGTTTCATGGCTGAGCTAAGTGGATCAGTGTGTGATGACTAGTCTGTGTCTGTGGTACTGTCATACAGGACTCAGCAGCTAAACAAATGTTTGTATAGGTATCATGTTTCATGGTTGAGCTAAGTGGATCAGTGTGTAATGACTAGTCTGAAGGTATTATTCCTGGATAATATTTATGAGATTCTATGGATACCTCCCCTGCTGACGATATTGAGGCAGTGAGTACGTGTCCCCAACAACTGTGGCGTCACACACTACAACATAACTCCCAGTGTGTGTGTTGAGCATCTGTCCTTACTCACTGTGGACAGCAACACCACGGAAGTGCTTCCATCCACATCCAGCTGTGTGTTGAGTGTCTCTCCTCACTCACTATGGAGACCATCACCACAGCAGGGTTCTGGCCTACATCCAACACTGACACTGTGGGTGTCAAGCCACAAGTCTCATGGTGTCATATCACCTCTCGGTGTAAGGTGACACTAACGGGTATGTCTGAATGACAGTGCAAGGAGACTGAAATAAATATCCAAATCACATATAACTGCAAATATTGTGGTAATGCAATAGAAAGGCGCAAAATCAGTTCAACA
>NC_092225.1:66627607-66692607 GCF_036320965.1 Panulirus ornatus | reverse complement strand
AGAACAGGTGGCGAGATGATGGAAGGCAACAGCAGCGTCAGGAGAACAATAGGTGAAACGAGGGTTGACAAAAGCAGCATCACAGGAACAAGTGAAACAAAGTTTGAACCAGACAAAGTCTGACCCAAGTGGTGACTAAAGAGAAACTAGAACTATGAAAGATGCAACGCACGTGGTTATGATACAACAGATACACACTCCATGATGCTGGAGGACTGACTGTGTCGACGCAAGAAACTATCAAATAAAAAACACGTTTGAATACGTGAGTGTATCACCGAAGTATGAGATTAGTTGTAGCTGAAAATTTCTGTGTGTCTATCTGTGTCTGTCTGTCTGTCTGCGTGTCTGTGTCCTGTCTCTCTGTATACGAAATAGTTGATGACATGAAAATTCCTGCTCCAAAATAAGTTTAGTCAGTATTTTTTTTCTTTATCTCATCAACATTGCCAGCGGTGACATTGTGCTACGAGTGAAAATAACATACTGAGCTTAAGTGCGCTGTGAAACGCAAAGCCGCTTATCGTGAAGAACAAACACAGCAAGCGTGTGTGGTGGTCAGTGGTACAACCTGTATAGCCTAGATACAAAGAATGTTAGTAAATATATATATATATATATATATATATATATATATATATATATATATATATATATATATATATATATATATATATATATATATATATATATATATATATTAGTTCTTGATTTATGAAAGCGAACTATTCAGCAGAACAGGAAAATTTGATATAGCTATACACCCCGTGAAAGAGTGTAATCAGAGACAATCACACATTACTCTTCTCTCACAATACACACTCGACCAAAGTAAAGCCACTGGTGTACACATCCACTTACGTAAACCTGTAGAGCAGAATGTGTCACATTCTTTGTCCGGACGCAGCCAACATAGTCACATGCATCAGCACTAAAGCAGCAGACCAAACCTTTACTACACATGGTGGTAAGACAATCACCAGATCATACACAGATCAACAGGACTGTAGCACTTCTCCCATACAGTGTGAATGCAGTTAAAGATGTCAACTGTATATGTGTGTGTATGCACGCATATAGGTAAAGACATGGTATATGTATACAAGTTTAAGAAACGGGACAACAATGTGTGTAGAACTCTCTCCCCTGAATACACAAACAGTAATTTCAAATAGTAATCATACACTTGCTGCATACTACAGCACTCACCCATACACACACACACACACACACACACACACACACACACACACACACACACCCTGCATACATAGATATACACTACTTATATCCAACAACCGCCATCGATCCCGTGCTTACCCTCAGGCTTCAGTAATGGGGTGAGAAACTTTATCATTGGAGGGAAGACCTTTCAACGTAACTGCTTCTAAGAAAAGTTTAAGTGGTATTTAAGAGGAAAAGTATTTCTGAGTTTTGAAAGGAGCGCCAAAAGTTATGTATGTATTGACTTCCAGGGGCAGATAGATAACTTAATAAAGTTCTGCTAACATTTGTTCATTCGGCGAATATCTGCAGGATATCTGTGTTGATACACATCATCGTGCAATATAGAAATGTAAAGAAAGCGAAAAAAGTATCCAGGTCAATGTATTTTCTTTGCATGACAGCATAACTGCTACTTCCTGTGTCATCAATTCCCACACAACCTGTACTGATTCCCAGACAACTTGTATCAGTCCTCACACAACTTGCATCAACATCGTGTGCTTCGTTTTCATCAGCTCCACCATTACCTCCATTATTTTCACCACTACCAACATCACTACTCTCTCTTGTCACCAGCACCTTCACCTTTACTACTTCTCTTGCCGTCTTCACCAATTACATCATCATCACTACCATATACTGTCTTCATTTTCCACATTTGAAATATCATTATCACCATCATCCTCACTACAACTCCTTCATCCTCGCTGCTCGTGGCATCACCCTTACCACTAATACTATCATATTTACACTACCATCATCATCACTACTACTCCCTTTCAAATAACACCCATCAGTGTCTCCCACAGTACATCCTTTCCAACCACTCCCTCCCTCTCACTGCCACTAGACTAACAAAAGCGTGTCACTAGCCACGTCCCATTCCAACACGTTTAGTATAGTCCTCTACCTCTTGGATATCGACAGAGAACCTGTCACATGCAAAATCCTCCTGGAAAGGAGAGAAAAATCGAAGGAAAATCCCTCCAGATTTAGTACGATACAAGTTGACTCCACATCAGGGCAGAGAGATGGGGGAAGATATGTGTCTGTCTTCTTGCTCGTCACCAGCGTTGTGTTGAAGACGTGAACCTTAGAACTGAGGTGTCAACGGAGAGCCACACCCCACCCTGCTCCCTGTGATGTGGCTGTCAGTCGTAAGATGTAGTAAGTGCATGTGTTAATGTTGAAGCAATATTGATGGAGAGTTGTCAGACTGGAAGGAAGCAAAGAGAGAAAAAAGACAGGTGTATTAGATGGACAAGGAGAGAGGGGATGAGGGAAGGTAAGGAAAATCAAGGAAACAGAAATCTAAGTAAAGAAGTAATGAGGGGAAAACGTAAGAAATAGTAGGTGGTTAGGTCAGTGAGACAAAAATTTAGACTATCATCTCTGTCTACTATGATGAGCCTGACAATGGTAGACTGACCCTCTGTCTAACACCATGAACCAGACTGTGATGGGAGCCTGGCCTACCGTCTAACACCATGAGCCAGTGACGAGGCTTGGCCTTCTAACTAACACCCAGTGAGGAGACCTGGGTTCCGTTTTCAACCATAAGCCAATAATGAGCATACCTTTCCGTCTAACACCATATGCCAGTGGTGAGGCTTGGCCTTCCATCTAACACCCAATGAGGATGCCTGGCCTTCTACTTAATACAATGACACAGGCGCACATTACACATCCTGGTACAAAAGGTTCCCTCCCATCACCCACCAAGCTCTGACCTCTGCAAGACATACTCGTCCTTCTCCTCTTCCTCCTCCTCCTCCTCGCTCACTTCCCTCTCACTCCAGCCTGACCAGCAACTTGACGTATCTTAAAGATTCTTCCTAAATATTCATGAATATTTTTCATGTCGTGGAGAATGTTCTTGCATGTGTGGAAAGCTCTTTTGCTTGTTGTAAACAATATATTGCATGTGTAGTGGAATAATTTTGCATATCTTGAGAGAAATGTTTCACAGTTTAGCATAGTTTTATCATTATATCGCTACTGCTGCTGCTGCTGCTGCTGCTGCTGTAGCTGCTGTTATTGCTATCACTGCTGCTACCACTATTGCTGTTGCTACTGCTTCTACCAATGCTCTGACAGCCTATGCTGCTGTTATTACTGCTCTTTCTGCTGCTGCTGCTGCTCCTGCTGTTCTTGCTATCGCTACTGCTGTTATAACTGCTGCTGCTGCTGCTGTTACTGTTCGTACCACTGCTACTGCTGTTCTCAATGTTTTTGCTACTGTTACTGCTGCTGTTGCTGCTGTTTCTGTAACTACTGCCGATTTTACTACAATCGCTGCAGCTACTATTCATCTCTTTGTTTTACCTTATCACTGCTGTCTTAGTCCCCCACTACCAAAACACAAGACAAATCAATTTTTTGCCATAAAACTTACGAAGACTCTGGTTGAATACCGTGGAGAGATCTGGTGCCCCAAGTGAGGGAGTGTCTCCTCACCTCACAGCTTCCACAGGCTCTTGATCCACACGTTAAACTGCCTTCCTCATAACACAGTGAACATCTTGAGTTTCAAAAGAACGTCTCCTCCCTGTACATTCTCCATAAACCCATTGACTCACAGATCCTGAAATTCTTTTGTGAGATGTTTTGGATGTTGAATCCCAAGCTCAGTTGTTCACGTCCTATTGCTCCACTGATGGTTTTCGCTACTCCAGTAGGGAGATAGCCTCACCACCATCACCAGGAAGAACAAACGGCATGCAGTGATAAAGACAACAACAACAACAACGAGGCCTTGTAACACCCAGGCTAACATTAGGTTTCTTCAGACAACAAAGACGGCCGGAGACAACACCATTGACCGCCCTAGTCTCCTTCACTGCTCTATCTCTCATTTTCACTGTGATGTATCACACCATTACTATCATACACCAAGAACAGTTCCTTGGGTGTGCACCATTGTAGCATCAGTGGCGTCCACCCTACTCCCGGCCTGGCATATGGTTCTACACACCCAGAACAACTCGTTAGGTGTCTGCCACTCTGTATCCGGTGTCTCGTGCTTTCTGACATAGGCTTTGAAACACAGAGGACAATACCCTCCATCTACACCCTACAAATCTGATAGAGTCACAGAGATTGTATCCGGCACATGAATTCATGTACCCAATTAGTGAAGACCAGAATTGTTCATCATACATAGAGATCCATTACTGTTTCAAATCACTCTTATCTCAAACCTCTGATACATTCAACAGAATTCATCGAAAAGTCTTTTGTGTATTTGTTTCACGCTCAAGTGTAAAAAAGTTAGAATACGAGAGATTATTCTCGATGTTTCCGAGTTGTTGTGGTTGTGCAGTCGACTGACACAGCAGTTTTATGTGAGGTAAAGCTGATGATCCCTACACAAACCCACCATCGTTGGAAAAACGTAGATGGGAAATGTGAAACTGTATTACTGCCTGTGTGTCAGGGTGGGCTCGGAACACCCTAGATCAGTAACACATCAAGGCTTCAGGTGAGGACAGGGGTAAGCTGGTAAGGTCCCAGAGGAAGAGAACTGACTCACCAGTTTACTATCGCATTTTGTGGTCATGCGAAGCTGACTGTTCCCATCTCACTACTGGCATACGTACCTGGTAGATCACCAGCTGATAGTTCGTCTTAAGATGACGACACCTTCCAGGGTTTCGTTCCCCCTCTCTCTCTCTCTCTCTCTCTCTCTCTCTCTCTCTCTCTCTCTCTCTCTCTCTCTCTCTCTCTCTCTCTCTCTCTCTCTCCTCGGCTGTAGGCGGCAGACAACCGCCGACCAGGGAGGTATCGGGAGAGCTAGTGACGGTGGCGCAGTGAGCCAACACATCATTGGCTGTCAAGTTCCCCCTCGTCACCAGGCCGCTGTAGTCTTATTCGACCTTCATATATACGAGAGCTCTGACATTTAGTCCACAAGCACACGACTCTCCATCCCACGCGTAACAATCAGCAGTACATATATCTGACTAATCATCATTTCCAACACTAGATCTTCCTGCGGTGTGCACTACGCGCTAGACCTGCCCGTTGGCAAGACCTCGTCGTCCTCCACTTCACGTAAGACTTAAGAGCAATTCCAGAGATTCGGTTTTACAGTCCAGTTTGCTGACAAGTAAAGCCATATTTTCAGGGAGATTTATTCTGCTGGAGAACATGAAATAAACTTTTCTGCTAAATTTATATTTTCCTGTGATAAAGCAATACGTTACTGCAGGTATAAAGCAGCGCACCAGCACTCTTGTCAGTGGAAGTGTGTGTGTCTGGCATGGCTGTATATCATTACCCTGCTCTCCTTGCTCTATATTTCACTCCAGCTCACGATCCTTTATTTTTTTTTTTTTGCTGGAGAAACGTAATTTACTGCAATGATTTGCTTTTTGCTGATTCTCGCTGCCACATTTTTTTGCAAAAATTTTTACTCGACATGACATCTTTTCCCATCATCTCCTTTCATAATTATTTCGTTTGCCTTTCATCTATGTTCCAATGTTTTCCATTATATACATATACATTAATAATTACGTATGCGATCCTTGCTTTCGAATTAGTTGTAGACTCATATCCTTTTGGATATCATTACTGTTTCAACATTCATGAGAAAGTATTCATGATCCACGTCAAACAATAGAGACGCATTCTAATCAACAAGTTAATGCAGTTCATGATATAATTTTAATAGTAGGACTCACTAATTAGCACACATATTACTGCTTGAAACATATTTTGCTGCTTTCAAAAGTGTTATTTCGTATTGCCATTCTGATTCACGGAAACGATACTTGAACACAAAGGGTCTGCATATATATGCATGAAATACATGTAGAACCCACGTGTGCGTCAAAAGTTATACCAAAGGAATATCGCAGTTATCAGGAGTATATACGAGAGAGTATATACATACCTACAACTCCTGCAGAATGAAAGGGACCGCTGGTATACAGTATCATGGCTTGAAAGCAAATAGGTCATTCCTAAAACTTTTCCCGGCTGACCATATCTGGTATCACATCACACATATACGTTTTACTTGTGTGTGTGTGTGTGTGTGTGTGTGTGTGTGTGTGTGTATGGACGACTAAGAACAGCTTTACTGATCAATGTGAGAATGGCCTTAAAACTTACAAAATAAAACAAGGAATGGTAACATTCCATATCATCCTTCTGCGATGCTGTATTGTAGTCGGCAGGAGGAAGAAAGGTGCCCCCCTTGTTCTTTTCCCGTGTGCAACGCGCCCTCGAACCTGCACAAACTCAAAAAAAAAAAAAAAGGTCTTAGGTGAGCATAGTGACCGTCATGTTAACAAAGACAAAAAAGAAAAACAAAAATCTGTGCACGTAGCTGAGCGCTTTCACTTTCCTTCATCAAGGAGATTAATCAGAGGATGTGGTACTCGCGCCTCCAGCTGTTGATGGTTGTACTGGGCGGACATCAGACCACTGGAGTCTTTACGGCCAACCAGCCTACAGGGGATGGTCTTCATAATGACCCGGATAAATGTCTCGTTACTTACAGGTACCATCCATGGGACCTTGGAAGGTTCCATGGCTTCCTACTGCTGCCTCGTGCACCGATAATACTGCTGGAGATAAGTGCAGGTGATGGCTTTCACTGCTGCCTCGCTTACTGATCCTGATGCTGGAGGCAAGTGCCTTTGGTAGAGGGCCTTCACTACTGCCTCGTCTACTGTTACTACTGCTAGAGGCAAGTGCTGGTAAAGGGCCTTCCCGAGCTCTTTGAGGTCGCCTGCAGATGAAACGAGGTGAAGCTTGTCAAAGAGCTCAAGGTACGTGGAAATTCTCTTTAATATCTGTTGCACTGTTGAAGAAGAATGTAGTTATTGAGAAATGTTTCAAACAGAGACTTTAGAGGACAGACTGGTCCTCTTGTGTCCTTGACGGATATGGAAAATGATAAAGTGGTCCTAGAATACCTGTGATAGAGAATGAGATGGATGGAGTGGCTCTAGAACATCATGAGCGTAGATGGAGAGGGAGGGAGCGGACCTATGATACATATTAAGCTCAAGCGCTTAGCAGGCAACACTAAACCTTCTCATAGGCCAATAATTCTTCTGTCAGGTTCTCTCTCTCTCTCTCTCTCTCTCTCTCTCTCTCTCTCTCTCTCTCTCTCTCTCTCTCTCTCTCTCTCTCTCTCTCTCTCTCTCTCTCTGATCTAAAAATGACCCTCAAGACTTACGGTAGATATTATAAAGACCATTTCTTTTTTTTTTTCTCAAGTTGATAATCGTACCTCTCACAAACCTTCGGCAGTAATGTGTTTTTAATGTTCAGCTGAAATCTTAGAGGATTGCCTGGTCGGGACCACAACCATAGCCTAGCCCTAGGAAAGGCTGGAGGGATACGAGAGGAAAATGAGGATAAGAAATCTTTATCACTTTACTCATTCTTCACAAAACTCCTTCGCTAATTTCCAAAATTACCAAATCTTATCTACAGATTATAGGTTTCTCTCTTTGTTTATAATGTGTCCATGAAAGAAAATATATATATATATATATATTTGTGCAAGACAATGAAACTGTTATGGTAAGAAAACATGTATATCACGGTTGCACGACGTTGACCGAGTTACTGCAATGATAAGCCATGGTTGAGCTAGGGACGAGGTGGAGGCATCCCATCACCACTGAAAGAGAGTCCTGATGCTCACGGTAGTGTCGGTGTGTGAGACAAGAGCAGACACCAATGGGAAGTGAAGGTAACGGAGGACAAGATGTAACGCAGAAATGAGAGAGAGGAGATAGAATAATGAGAATGACATTCAAGAGAGAACGATGGAAAATGAAGGAGAGCTGGGAAATGTGAAACATAAGGAAAAGGGGACAAAAGGATAACAAGTGATCGATCTTGGTGGGAGGAAAACGGGATATGAATGCATAAAAGAGGTCGAAGGTCAAGCCTAGCATTTGGGACTGAAAACGAAACAGACTTTCAGGATGAAACTGAGGAACTAGGTGAGAAGACAGTCATCAAGGGCTGAGGCCTATTGCAGCAGGAGACTAGCTGCAGACGGGATGGGCGACGGGGAGGAGGGAGGATTACAGCCAGAGGTGGTGGTGGCTACAGTTATGGGTCGTAAAAGGTGATATCATTCCTGCTTACAAACCACTCCTGACGACGTGGACATGCCTACGACCTCCAGGGTCACAGAGGAGCTGGACTCACGAGGAACGACTACTGTGATAACAAGAGGTGTTCATAACCATTCATTGTAGGTCCAAATTTACTTCGTTTCATCTAGAGCGAGAAGTGAGAGAAGAATATAAGAGATCAGAGAACGAGAAACGGAATTCATGATGAAAGAAGAACTGAGAGGGAACGGAGGAAATGCGCAAGCAGGCAAGAATCATTTCCATCTGAGTTCAATTAGAGAATACATGATATAATTATGGTTTTTAATCCCTCCTCTCGAAAAACGTTAAAAAGAGAGAAAAGCAACGAGAGATAATTGGAAACTTCTGATAAGGACCAAGTCGATTGGAAGTTTTATTAGGAAGTTGGACTTGAGGGACAATATTTAACTGGCTGGAGAATAATACCTTTATACAAGACGATAAAAAACCAACATGATACAGACAGGGATACGAAAAAGCGAAATCCTCTTCATGTCTTGGCTTTCTGTACACGTCTGCTCCTTACTTTCTTCCTCTCCTTGACTCCCTCCATCCTTCTCTCCCTCTTCCTTTATTTCTTCCCTGCCTCACCCAACCCCTACCAGAGTCCCATGTACCACCTCCAACAGGCCTAGCTTTCCCCGATCGCCTCCTGTGCTCTGGTTCAGGCTAATGGTAACACATCAACAACAATACCGGAAGGAAGCAATACCAAACACTCAGAAAACGAAGAACAAATCAAAAGTTCTGATAGTACTGTACAAGGTTTAATAACTCCTCCATAAAGGTATAAGACCACCAGAAGGCTAATCACTCAACACAACAGGTTTCCTGACGAGCCAGTTAATGTCGAGACCAATTCCTCACCTCCCACTTTTCGCCCGACACTAATGCTATATAATCAGGTAAGTGAGGCTGGGCAGGGACATTACTGCTGGTGGAGATGGTGGAGCCCCAGAATGGAGGAAGGAGGCTCAGCGGAGAAGGATGGGAATTATTCCAGGAAATGTAGACAAGACTCTCTTGGGCTAAAGACATCCTCAGTCTTCAGATAGTAGTGAAACATCTTAACTGTTATTTCCTCAAACTCCCATCCACTGACGAAAGCATTTGTTTCAGAATATTTCTCGTCCTGATTTACCATCTGATCTTATGAAATATATGACATCAGTCATGTATTGTGACTGGCATCTTGGACAATATGATTAAGATGGCACTGTCGGTGAACCAACTTTTTGAAATATATCAAGATTCATCAAATGATAACTGTGACTTCCTAAGATTATGAATTGTATACTTCTAGCCAAGCCGATGAATTCTTGGGTGCATAAAAGACTAATGGTTTCTGCCTAAGATAAATAGTGCATAGATTTTTAAAGATAAGACTTGATACCGACCATATGAAATTGGAATTATGTTTTGTGTGAAATGTGTTGCCCAACTCAGGAGTCTACCTAGAGATATCTCATGGTGCAACTCACGGATAAGCCAGCCTTAGAGGAATACAAAACATCGAAACTTTTAGAAAACAAAATGGTCCATTAACTTGTCCAAGAAGTGTTCATTATGAGAACTGAGAACTTGGTCAACATAGCCAAAAAATATAAAGACAATGAATGTTTGATTAATGTGGGGTGTCAGGGAAGAGTGTGCAGCCTTTAATGTTTATTAGGGAAATATTGGCTCTGGCAGAAGTTGATATTAATGAACCTGCCGTAGCCAAGATCGACCCGGGTTCCGCTACACCAGATGGTGAAGAAAATTGTATCCCCCTTCATGTGCTTTAGAGGTGAGAGGGAATATTTGCTGGGAAGGCTAGGGTGAGGGAAGGAAGGAGGCGAAGAATGTGGGTGAAGGAGTTGGTAGGGCGCTTATGTTACAGAGAATGAAGCGGGGGAGAATCAATGAATTAGGGAGAACAGGGCAATGAGGAAGGAAAAAGCATGCTGCGGTGCCTGGGGAGGCAGAGAAGTGGAGAAGGAGGTGTAAAATGAGAGGGAAGGTGAGGAAGTAGCTTGCGTAGCTACAGGAGACGAGGCGCCAATATTCCTGCAAGAGGTACTCTGTGAGATGAACCTTGGTGTTGCCTGACTGTAAGCTCCAAGCTGCAGTTTATGGGTCATCTGGTGTAGGGAAGTGGCGATGCTCAAGACAGATGGGAAGGATATAGAGGTGAAGGGTTCATGATTAAACTCCCCATTCATTAAATGTTCGCTCCACCCGTCCGGGAGCTGATGGACTCGTGGGGCGAGAAGATCCTATACTGACGAGGAAACAGCTTTGTCGAAGGTGAACCAAAAGGAAAATCACTCTATGACTGTCACTATCATCATACGACTGACAGTCACAAACATCAGTCTGCTTTCTGTATTCATCAAAGATTTTCATGATAACCTGTATTTGCTGACCCATGATATTCCCTTTTGTCACCAGTAGAATCATCACAATATTCAACCACAATAAGGCCAGGTACTGTCACATGTCATAGTCTCTGTGTGTAAACAGTGTCATACCTACCATGACTGGGCTCATCATCATTACGGTTGATCTCCCATTAATTTAGTGTATGGGATCCACTGTTCCAGTTCAATTAACACTTCATCTATGTACAGAGGTTCAATTAGTAAGATAAATATAATACGAAAATCTGGAATGAAAATTCTAAATTGAATTGTGAACACGGGAGGGAAATATTCATTTTATGCCCAAACTGGAACAGTTAAAACAAATGCAATATTTCTTCTTTTCTATTTTTTCCTTTGGCTTACGGATTAATGGTAACGTGTATCTCCCTGGGCAGAGAAAATAAGTGGACGATAACGTAATAAGATATTTGTAAGCCTTTGTTAAGCCGCAACTGGTTTTGTAGCGTTCCCAGACTCATGTAAACGTGTAGTTGTCCACAGCGGAGGAGAGAGCAGATATATATATATATATATATGTATATATCTTTTTCAAACTATTCGCCATTTCCCGCATTAGCGAGGTAGCGTTAAGAACAAAGGACTGGGCCTTTGAGGGAATATCCTCACCTGGCCCCCTTCTCTGTTCCTTCTATTGGAAAAATCAAAAAAAAAAAAAAATAGAGAGGGGAGGATTTCCAGCCCCCCGCTCCCTCCCCTTTTAGTCGCCTTCTACGACACGCAGGGAATACGTGGGAAGTATTCTTTCTCCCCTATCCCCAGGGATATATATATATATATATATATATATATATATATATATATATATATATATATATATATATATATATATATATATATATATATATATATATATATATATATATATATATTCAGTCCACTGTACCAAATCAAGGATACACACAATAGTATTTCATCATTGCTGAATTTTGCTTCATTACTTAACAAAAAAAATAGATAAAACTATAAAAAAAAATCACATTGTCGAGGCTCACGCCCGGGGAAACAAATTTTTCCAGCGTTTATATATTCTGACAGTAATCAACTGGTATCTATTTACCCGTGTGTCTCCCCGTGTATTTATGTATATTAATTTTTCTCACTATGTTTGTAAATACTACTTTCCTGTGTGCCATTTTGTGTTGATGATTATCCTGAGGTGCCTTTATATATATATATATATATATATATATATATATATATATATTTTTTTTTTTTCCTATTATACTCTGTCGCTGTATCCCGCGCTAGTGAGGTAGCGCAAAGAAACAGACGAAAGAATGGCCCAACCCACCAACATACAAATGTATATACATACACGTCCACACACACACATATACATACATATACATTTCAACATATACATATATATACATACACAGACATATACCTATATACACATGTACATAATTCATACTTGTTGCCTTTATTCATTCTCGTCGCCACCCCGCCACACATGAAATGATCCACCCCCCCCCCCCCGCACGTACGCGAGGTAACGCTAGGAAAAGACAACAAAGGCCACACTCGTTCACACTTAGTCTCTAGCTGTCATGTATAATGCACCGAAACCACAGCTCCCTTTCCACATATAGGCCCCACAAAACTTTCCATGGTTTACCACAGACGCTTCACATGCCCTGGTTCAATCCGCTGACAGCACGTCGAACCCGGTATACCATATCGTTCTAATTCACTCTATTCCTTGCACGCCTTTCACCCTCCTGCATGTGCAGGCCCCGATCACTCAAAATCTTTTTCACTCCATCCTTCCACCTCCAATTTGGTCTCCCACTTCTCCTCGTTCCCTCCACCTCCGACACATATATCCTCTTGGTCAATCTTTTCTCACTCATTCTCTCCATGTGACCAAACCATTTCAATACAACCTCTTCTGCTCTCTCAACCACACTCTGGCATTTTCTTAGACACGTCAGGGAAGTGAAGCGCTTTTGACGTTGCTTGATGATTAGTTTGTAGAATCAGGATCTTCTTTCATCAGTCTTCGGTCAGCAGAAACGATCCTCTCTTTAGGTTATGGACTTTGCTCGGGAGTGTTTCTTTCACCCTACTTGAGTGAAGGTCACCATACTTTTTAAAAGCGTTTGGATCAATAGTGATTCTTTTTTTTCGTAAGATGACGCTTAGTATAACTGAGAATAATGGTGGCTCATACACTCAGTGAAGCAATTACCTGTGGGAAACTTAACCTAAGATTTTGGATTAGTCTCTCTCTCTCTCTCTCTCTCTCTCTCTCTCTCTCTCTCTCTCTCTCTCTCTCTCTCTCTCTCTCTCTCTCTCTCTCTCTCTCTCTCTCTCTCTCTCTCTCTCTGCACACCAGGTACCTCCGGCCCAAACATATTGCTTCGTAAAGAATGTATCAAATTTCCTGGTAACATCCGCTGATGACGTATGTGGAAAAGAAAACAAGCTTCAGGCTGAATTTGCTGAAAGGACCAGAAAAGCCTCATGGAAACCACAGAATAGTACTTTATTGTGTTTTTAAGTTGAAATTCAGATTCTAAAGATATTACATATAATATCAATCAAAAACTTAAATGAGAAGAATTAGAAAAGCTGGATTTTGACTGTGTTTTGAATAGCATGATTTGAAAAGTAACTAAAAAAGAGAGAAAAAAAAGCAATTATATAGAAAGCCATATTTCCTAAGTCTCCTTAGGCTCGGCTTGTTTACATAGCCATCACATAAGCTGGAGCTTGAGACTGTGGCTCCATCATGATGAGTGGTGGAGGTGTGGCGTCTCCTTCACCTGCCTCAGCATACTGGGATCATCAGCTGGTCCCTAAGGATGTACATTCATCATGATGACTGGTGGAACTATAAGGGCCTCCATTCTGGCCTTTGATGTGTCACTACATCCTTGGCCTTTTTTCTTAGGCTTTTACTTCCATTATAACGTTTCATATCACGTAAGAGACCTTTAAAGACATTGTGTACATGTCTAGATCAATGTTGTACAGTGACCTTTACTTGTCTATTTCTAGCTACCACCCTGATATGTTTTTTTTTTTGTGTCATGTTGGTTACCCTAACCTTCTCAAGTCTGCAGCGTGTCGCACATATCGTGGTAGACCAGTTACATTTTCTATTTTTTCCCGGAGTGGGAGGACGCAATCTATTTTGATCATTTCTATTGTTACCTGACCTTTGCCGCGTCCAGGAGCAACACCCTGACCAAGAGAGTCTCTTTCGAGTCAGACCTGCTCCCTAAACCTGGCCCCTCGACCTCTTCCCATCTCTTCCCCGGTCCCCCTGACCTTCTCCGTGATCTCTCTGACTTAATGTTACGTCCAGCGACGGGAGGTGTACGAACTATAAATGTTCGTCTTGTCTCACGAATGAGTTGTGACTGTTACAACGTTTGCGCTCCTTTAGCTTGTCACTCCACTTTTAAATGATGAAAATATTAAACACTTAACTTCCCGTGTTTGATCTATGCTGCCTCATATAACGGAAAGGAATTAAAGATATTACATTTATTATAATAATTATAATTTCTCACCATTGTCTTTTCATTCGTTCTGACTCAGAGGGAAGTAAACGATGCTCAACGATGTATTGTGAGTAGGACTATCTCTGAAACATCCTGTGTTTCTTTTCCCAAAGGATATACTCGTTCTCACTAAAAGGATATGTGATGATATCATCCTCATAATTAAGTTTGCATTACAACCATCTCTGTAGATTTTTTATGTCTGTACTTCCTATCTACCTTTAATCAAGAAATGAATTTTGCCTCTTATTCTTTCAATCTGTCTACCGTAATAGTTTATGGTTTTTGTGAAGTGATGATGAATCATTTGGGAGCTATGTTGGCCATGATCATAGACTGTACCATTATAGAATCATGAGTTGCAACAACATAGTCTTAGAGTTTAATTCTTATGAGAGAAGTTCCAAGACTACAACAATGTATCAGGTGAATCGTTGGTATTCTCGCACTCAGACAGTGGTGTTGGTATTGCTTTGTATGACAGAAGGCACTAGGCACATACACTAACACATATACTTACACATACACATGTGTTGAGAACCTTCACACATATACCAGTCTTCCAACACAGCAGAACACCAACTTGCACGAAAACTTCCAATAGCACCAGACTCGGAAAACACTAGATCTTGCATACACACGATCCTGCACGTGTAAGAGCTTACACACATATAATTTTGCACACAAACGATTTTGCACATTTATGATCTAGCGTACAAAAGATCAAGCATAGATATGATCTTGCATACACAAGATCTTGCACAGATATGATCTTGCATATATACACACACAGTACACCCTCCACACACCACACCCTCTACACACCACGCCCTCCACACACCACAACCTCCACACACAACACCCTCCCCACACTACACTTGCCACAAACCACACCCTACACTCACCACACTAAACAAACATCACATCCTCCTCACACCACACTTTCCATACACATCTTACACATATCACACTTTCCACACACATCGACCAAACACCACACCCTCCACACCACATCCCACCCTACCCCAAACACCACACTCTGCATACACCACCTTAAGGTGAGTCCCAGACAAACGTATCATGTTGTTACACTGAGAGCATCTCGCCATCATCCTTACCTCACATCTCCATGCTTATTGTTTATGTCTGTCGCTATTGAGATGCTGGAGGTGACTTAGTGTCCCACATGCGGGAGGGAGGAGCTAAGGTGGGATGGTAGATGTGACATAGTACATCCCCTGAAGGTGGGGTAGCTGAGGTGGGGTGCTGGTGATATACAACTACACCTACGGGAGGAGGAGCTGAGGTGAGGTGCTGGTGGTGACATAGTATCTCACCTACAGGAAGGGAAGTGAGGTGGGATGCTGGTGGTGACATAATACGTCACCTACGGAAGAAGGAGCTGAGATGACATTCTCTTTCACCATCTCACTGCATTATGACTAAGCTCAGGATCTCTCTGCACAAATATTGTAGCTTTTTAAAGTGCTCCTTGTTCAATTTCCTTCACTCAGATGATAATATTTATTCATTTACATCAAACTGGTCACGTTACCAGATTCTTGCCGTGGTGTATACTGACAACACATCATAATCGCTCGTGGTAGTAGTCATAAGCCTGACCCCCTGCTGTGGTATAGACTAAGGGCACGTCATAATGCATCACATCAGCCCACTACGGAACACCAAATACGATCGTTTCCTTCACACTTACCTCAATCTAAATGTTGAGGTGAGGCTGACTGACCGAGGCCTTATCCCTTCACCTTACAGTATACGCATTGTGCGACCACTCCTTCACCTTACATCACCCCTTTCCCATACCTCCCACCTGTGTACCTTGTCTCTATATATTTCCAGCCAGATGAAGCCGACCTGTGGCATATCATATGGAGACTTGATGGTGGCCTGAGTAGAGCTCTCCTGCCCACAGAGAGAGAGAGAGAGAGAGAGAGAGAGAGAGAGAGAGAGAGAGAGAGAGAGAGAGAGAGAGAGAGAGAGAGACAGACAGAGAGACAGAGAGACAGACAGACAGACAGACAGTCAGAGCGAGAGGACAGAATGATTTGAAGCTAAGAGAGGGAACACCTCAGTACTCTATGAGTAATATAAACCAATTACTGTATAACCCAAATACTAGAGCGTGGAAACATTCATATAGTAAATCCCTTTCATCAGATAAAAGTTATCGTGTTATATACCGGGGCACTTTAGGTATCATATGCCCATAAGCAAATATAAGCAAACGTCCGCCAATAACTGATGATTCAGTTATTCAAACCAAAATATTACAACTATAGACATGACTCAAAACAAATGAAAAACGTAAGTTCCAAGTTATCAGGTCTTAGGGAGTTAGAGATGGTTATCATCAACATCTCTACAACAACATAGGAGTTGTGAGGAAGGTGGCAGGAGGAGCGAAGTCGCACCACAACTGTTAACTGTAAACTATGATAACTGTGCGGGTGGTGGCTGGCGTGTGGCTGATTGGATCTTATATGGCGTCTGTTGTTCCCAGGCGAGGACTACAGGAACCCAGGGATTATGACTGGACGGGTCGAGGGAAGGTGTTCCTCTCTCTCTCTCTCTCTCTCTCTCTCTCTCTCTCTCTCTCTCTCTCTCTCTCTCTCTCTCTCTCTCTCTCTCTCTCTCTCTCGTGCTATGTATAGCGTAAAAAGCCTCCCGCCAATCCGAAGAGATTCACTTGATTTAGCCACCTCTACTTTCATGATGCAGTTTAGATTCTGTATAAATCCATGAGATTTGACATGCATGAGCTCCTCCCTTTGAATTCATGTTTGTTATCGCATATCCACCATTTGATCTAGAATTCCTCACTCTGCTACCTCATCTTTTTTTTTTTTTTTTCATTCGGTCAGCTTGTGACACGCCTGTATTTTCGGGTCACATCCATATTGCCTCCAAAACCAAGATATTGATTTGATTTACCTTCAGTAACGAACCATTTCTAGACGAGGCTATACGTAATATTCTTTGTGGCCTTTCCAATGTTTCGACTTTTTCTTAGAGGTGCATTTGGTTCAGAGGCTTTATGTGTGTGTGTGTGTGTGTGTGTGTGTGTGTGTGTGTGTGTGTGTGTGTGTGTGTGTGTGTGTGTGTGTGTGTGTGTGTGTGTGTACACACATAAGACTAAAGACACCTTACATATATACAAGGTTAAGAGACGGAGCAACACAAGTGTAAGACTCCCGGTAACACACAGATAGTCCTCACACACACACATACACACACACACACACACACACACACACACACACACACACACAGAAACAGAAAGTCAAGAATCTCGGCTTTACTTAGGGCGACAAGCTAAGCTGGAATGAGCAATCGCTGTCATTATCAGATCCTCCAGTCATCGTCTCTACATTCTTCGTCAACTCAAGATACTTGAACATTATGTGTCTAAACTGAAGAACATCGACACACCTTTCATCCAATGCAAACTTACCTAAACCTCTCCCGCCTCGGCTTCTACATCCATTAAGAAATAGTAATGACTAATGCATGTGCGAGAGATGACATACAAGAACATCCTCGGTCTTTCCAACACCGCCTATCAAGACGCCCTCCATACTCTAATCGTTTTCGCCACCAAGACTTCCTGTTATATGAGATCTCTCTTCCCCGAGTTGCAGTTCGGCACCAAGACTGCACTGAACGCATCCATACTCGTTCAGACTGATACAAAAGCAGACCCCATCCCAACCATTGTGAACATCAGCAATAATTAGTGAGCTGTACATGAACCTTCCACTATGCCTTCTTGTAAACACAGCCTCCTCCCTCCTCGACCATATTCATTGTTACATATATTGTCCCTACATGTATCTGGCTGCAATATAATTCAGCTTAAGAATGCTAATATTATCATTGTTGTTATTATCATTATTATTATTATTATCATTATTATTATTATTATTATCTTTATTATTATTATCATTATCATTACTATTATATTATTATCATCATCATCATTTTTATTACATCATTATCATTATCATTATTATCATTAGTGTTTTTGTTATGATTATGACGTACATGTACATACCAGTAAACATCTAACGGAACAATTCGTTAACATTAAGACCAGAACCATCGGATGGATATTCATTACTGAATAAACAGAGAAATGGATGACCTATACACCCCTTTGATATATGACCAAACACAATCCGTTTCCTACCAGTGAACAACTTGAATAAGCGTTCCAGAATCACTTTCATCTTCATCCCTGTCTAAAGCACAAAGGTCATGAGTCATATCTTTCAGATCCCAGCAAATACTCCGTCATGGCAACATACACCATAGAGAAAAATCGACAGGTATCCTCCTGCAGAAGGAGAGAAGATATTCTCTGCCATCGCTCCTGCCCTGAGGGGTCCTGGGTTTGACAGGCCCCGTGTGTATATAACATGGTCTTCCCATAGTCTCTAGCGGCTTCTAATCCATGCCTGGGACAGCCTATGTAAAGCTACCTCGCTACAGACGTCGAGAAGTGAGCTCGTTATTACCCAGGGGATATGGTAAGGCTGGTGGCTACTGTGTGATGGGCAGGTGGGGAGCGAGAGGAAGGGAGAGGCAATAGGAGAAGGAAGGGAGGGGAGGGGAAGGAGGGAGAGGAATGGAGGAAAGAGGCAGGAAGAGAGAGAAAGGAGGGAAGAAGCTAGAGTAAAGGGAGAGGAGAGAGAGAGAGAGAGAGAGAGAGAGAGAGAGAGAGAGAGAGAGAGAGAGAGAGAGAGAGAGAGAGAGAGAGAGAGAGAGAGAGAGAGAGAGAGAGGAGCTATGCTCAAATACAAAGACATGCCACCTCGCTTTCTCCACCAGACTTTTCTATTATCATCATGTGAAAGTTCCAGACATAGACAACAGTGCTCATTCAGACCAGGTCTGGCATGAAAAGAAAAAAATACCGGAGTTGAAATTAAGTTTTCCAATTTCAGGAGTTTTTCTGTTGTTTTTCAACAACGGAGGAATCTGAACAGCTTAACGGTCTGTTGTTTGTTCAGGGTGATGAAGACAAGCTGGATGAGATCGACGATACGTCAGTGGTGGATGAGAAAGACGGGTGAGACAGACGGGTGTACAGTAGAGCTGGCATTTAGGTGGTGTTCCACCTTCATGGTGGTACACAAGAGTGTGGAAGGGTATATACTAGATGGGTTTTGAGATGTCTTCCACTATCATGGTGGAACACTAAGATGTGGTGGACGAGACAGACGGCTGCACACTAGGGTGGTTATTCAAGTGGCACTCCACCAAAATGGTGAAGGGAACACTCGGCTGGATTGGAGAGATAAGGGGAATAAGAAAGGGTTCTACCAGCCAGTAAAGAGTACACTCACCTCCTGGAGTATGTAGCAGCTGGTACCCTTGCCCTTATTATTGTCGACCTTATGTTATTTGCTACCTACATATATAGGTAATGTGACTAAAAATGTTTACGACAAACTAAGGATGAACTACATAAAATTCAGTGGTTGTAAATACAGTAAAATGAGGCATTGCACATTCAGGTAGGATTGACTGACCCTCATTATCAGTAGTGGCAAAGAGGTCGTCAAGAACAGTGTAACTTAGTGGTTGCTGGTGATGTTGTAGCTTATGGGTCATGAGTGACGTTGTACGTAGGTTGGAGGTTGCGTGTGACGTTGTACCACAGTCTGGGTCGTTGGGCGACGTTGTACCACAGGGGTCGTGGGTGATGTTGTACCACAGGGGTCGTTGGGTGACGTTATACCACAGGGGTCGTTGGTGATGTTGTACCACAGGGGTCGTGGGTGATGTACCACAGGGGTCGTGGGTGATGTACCACAGGGGTCGTTGGGTGACGTTATACCACAAGGTTCGCGGGCGACGTTATACCACAGGGGTCGTGGGCGACGTTTCCCTGCAGGTGTCGCAGATGATTTTGCCTCTTGACTTCGTGGCTCGTATCACCTTAGGTGCCTGGGTTTGAAGCGTAAGGTAGACCTGCTCTCTACTCTGACCACAGACACAGCTAACCCTTCCATTTACCTTAACATACATTACGATGTCCAGCAAACGCTACAAGGACGCAACGCTCAGTGACTTGTCTGGAAGTGATCTGACTCTCACATAGTGTGTGTGTGTGTGAGTGTGTGTGTGTGTGTGTGTGCGTGTGTGTGTGTGTGTGTGTGTGGGTGGGTGTGTGTGTGTGGGTGTGTGTGTGTGTGAGTGTGTGTGTGTGTGTGTGTGTGTGTGTGTGTGTGTGTGTGTGGGTGTGTGAGTGTGTGTGTGTGTGTGTGTGTGTGTGTTTAATTCCTGCGGGTGAAAAGAGAGAGAGAAAAAAAAAATTGAAAGCAGAATGAGGAAAGCTATGCAGGTGTGACCCTTCATGTCAGTGCAGTGTTCTGTTTTCTGGTTTTGCGTTGTTGATCAAACAAGATTGCCTGATTACCACAAAATTATCTTATGACGTATATAAACAAGAGAAGATACTTTCTCTCTTTCCTTAATGAAAATTTCAGTAAAACATATCGGGTAATTTTGGAATATAAAGTCTTTGATATCATATTCCAGACATGACTTACGATGTTTCGGAAAAAGATGCTTGTGAGACATTGAATGTGAGAAAGGTGTCAGGTGTGTCTGGCTTCTGGCGCTCAGTTATACCGGGGGAAATTGTGTATATTGATAACACGAACGAAATTGGTCTGGTGGTGATTGGCTGTTGTAAGTTATCTGTTGTTCTCAGTTAAGGAGGAGAGGAACCCAGGAATTATGATGTGGGCAGTCTCACGGCTCACGGAAGTTCTTGGTTTTCTGGCTTTTCCATAATCATTGATACAATTTTCCTGAGGCAGAGAGAATGGTGGGAATCAATACTCTCTCGCAGGTCACTTACATACGTCAAAAACAACAACGGTTCCAAGACTGGGCCCTGAGGCACACCACTGGTGACCTCGACCTAGTCAGAACACCTCAACAAACTCCTGAAACTCATGATGTAGCCTGTAGTCTTCTCCCTGCTCTCTATATGAAGAGGTGACGGAGGAGAGTAGCATAATGGTTGTCAGCATATCCCTCGTGCCTCGTACGGTAGGACACTATCTCTGTCATGTGGTAGTACAGGATAATACCCTGTCATTGTCCTTGTCATGTTTAGTTACTTGTTCATACAGTATGGGGGGGAGTTCTTCACTCGTAGGGCTCCGTGTCTTAAACTTTATCTACGACGGAATGTGTTGCTGGATAGTGCTCTCGCTCAGAGAGAGAGAGAGAGAGAGAGAGAGAGAGAGAGAGAGAGAGAGAGAGAGAGAGAGAGAGAGAGAGAGAGAGAGAGAGACAGACAGACAGACAGACAGACAGACAGACAGACAGGCAGACTGAGAAAGAGACAGACAGACAGACAGACAGACAGAAAGAGACAGACAGACAGACATCACAAGGGATATATCTTACGCAGACACCAGCCTACTGCCTGACCACCCCAAACATATGTCCATATTCCATAAAGCAAATCCTGAGTGAACACAGAGGCATTCCGCCGTACCTGACCATCCTGAGACGTGAGGATGTTAACCCAAGACCATCCCTCACGTACACACTGCCACCCTTGTCTCACTATGGCCACGCATCATGGACGCTTAACAAAGGACTCTCGTCTAAGACATACCATTACTCTCAATATCATGAAGCAGCAGCAATTATAAGATATATAAAAGCCCCGGTTAATCACTATCGTTCATCTTTTCTTTAGTGTTGTAAAAAAAGAGATATAAACGACTGTAAATTAGCTATCGTTAAACCTTTCATTACCGTTATAAAAGAGACGTAAATGTCTTTTAAGTAGACATCGTTAAGCCTTTTCATTATCGCTATAAAAGAGGCGTATCCCGTCTGTTGATTAGATATCGTTAAACCTTTCATTAATGTTAATTCCGTCCTTGTATTTCCGTTTGCCTGTACGAGAGTCAGACTTGTTGTTGAGGATGGCGACTAAAATACAGATGAAGAAGCAGCTGTAGCTGTCCAACAAGAATCTTAATAATAGTTTTCATGGATACTATGACATAGGAAAATTGGAAGATGTCAGGCTTTGGTGAGACTCTACAATACAACTACTGAGACTATCTGTCTGTCTGCCTGTCTGTCTCTCTGGGGACCATTCCTCTGTCTGATACACAGAACCCAAATGTCTATCGTTGACATGACCTGTTGTGTATAGACAGAGACATATACATAGGTAGACAGACTATAGATGTTGATAAGAAGATAAGAGTTAAATGATGCAGAATGTCAAGATATTTGATATAATGATTATGCAAGATAGAATGTTTTCGAAAATATCCTCTGTATTTTGCATCCCGTTTTCGTTCTCTTTGGCCGTGTGAAAGCTGCCTGGACAGGTGCGCGTGTGACAGCTACCTGGACAGGTGCGCGTGTGACAGCTGCCTGGACAGGTGCGCGTGTGACAGCTACCTGGACAGGTGCACGTGTGACAGCTACCTGGACAGGTGGCTGTGTGACAGCTACCTGGACAGGTGGCCGTGTGACGGCGAGCTGGGCAGCTGGCAGCGGTTGACAAGCCAGTATACACTCACGGGCGAACTCGGGTAAGAGAGTATATCTGCTCCTGGCCTGCATGTGTGCATTGTCGAGAGGAGTAATACATTCCAGTGTATGCAGATGCATAGTGGTGCATGACGGTCCATGTTATGTTGACAGTTAATGCTGCTTGCTTTATATGCATTATGTATATGCGTGTGTGTGTGTGTGTGTGTGTGTGTGTGTGTGTGTGTGTGTGTGTGTGTGTCTGTGTGTGTGTGTGTGTGTGTGTGTGTGTGTGTGTGTGTGTGTGTGTGTGTGTGTGTGTGTGTGTGTGTGTGTGTGTGTGTGTGTGTGTGTGTGTGTGTGTGTGTGTGTGTGTGTGTGTGTGTGTGTGTGTGTGTGTGTGTGTGTGTGTGTGTCTGTGTGTGTGTGTGTGTGTGTGTGTGTGTTGTGTGTGTGTGTGTGTGTGTGTGTGTGTGTGTGTGTGTGTGTGTGTTACTATAAGGCTCCTCTGATAGTACGTAACCCTTTTAAAACGACAGTACGACCTTTCAAAGTGACGGAACGACCCTTGAGAACAATGATACGACCCATGAGCAAGAGCATACGGCCCTTAGGTACAACAGTGAGGCTCTTGGGCTTGATGGCCTGACTTCTGACCTGCCCTTAAAGGTTATCATACCCAAGGGTCGGTCCGTCGTGCTCAAGGGTTGAACCCGAATGCTCAAAGGGGATTTTATTCACGTGAATATATCATCCTTTCGTAGGGGTCTCTCTCTCTCTCTCTCTCTCTCTCTCTCTCTCTCTCTCTCTCTCTCTCTCTCTCTCTCTCTCTCTCTCTCTCTCTCTCTCTCTCTCTCTCTCTCTCTCTCTCTCATCCACCTGGTGTCCTCCCCGTAGACATATGAGGGTGATACACCAATCAACTCCTCCCTACATTTCTCGTCGTAGCGTCACCCAGGCCACAGCAGACGATCTCCTCCCTCATATTTCCTCCCTCTGTCCCCTGGTCCTCCTATTCCTATACCAGCTATCCCTTGAGACATCGGACACAACACAAGGTTATTTTTTCCCATCGCTTTTTGTATTGTAGTCCTGTAGAAGCCTGCTTCCCATCATCCCTCACCCCTACGGTCCCTCCTCCTCTACCTACCCATCTGCATCCCCCCGTACAAGCCTGTCCAGAGGCAACAGGGAAGGTCTTTACAGTAAGTGGCTGGGTGGCTGGCTGGCCAAACAACGCGGCTATTCTCGCCTCATCACAGCCCAACCTGATACTGGCGGGCCGGGGTGGGTCGTGGGTGGCATGGCTCCTGGGGAGGAGGAGTTTGGGGAGAGGGGTTAGACGACACGGTGTTGGGGAGGTAGTGTTAGAGGATGGGTGATATATATATAAATATATATATATTTGAAATGGTTTGGGCACATGGAGAGAATGAGTGAGGAAAGATTGACCAAGAGGATATATGTGTCGGAGGTGGAGGGAACGAGGAGAAGAGGGAGACCAAATTGGAGGTGGAAAGATGGAGTGAAAAAGATTTTGTGTGATCGGGGCCTGAACATGCAGGAGGGTGAAAGGAGGGCAAGGAATAGAGTGAATTGGAGCGAAGTGGTATACCGGGGTTGACGTGCTGTCAGTGGATTGAATCAGGGCATGTGAAGCGTCTGGGGTAAACCATGGAAAGCTGTGTAGGTATGTATTCTTGCGTGTGTGGACGTATGTATATACATGTGTATGGGGGTGGGTTGGGCCATTTCTTTCGTCTGTTTCCTTGCGCTACCTCGCAAACGCGGGAGACAGCGACAAAGCAAAAAAAAAAAAAAAAAAATATTATATATATATATATATATATATATATATATATATATATATATATATATATATATATATATATATATATATATATATATATATATATATATATATATATATATATATATATATATATATGTATATATATTGTGTCTGTGTGTGTGTGCATGAAAGTGTAACCTACATAAAAGCACACAAAAGCGTGCATATCAAAACAATTGTGTTAACTTGTGAAATTCTCCACACCTGAGTTTTTTTCTTGCTCCTAAACACAAGTGAGGAGGGAGCGATGGGACATCACTTCTGCTTAGCTATATAGATTCCCCTCCGTCACTCTGTGTTCACCTTCAGCTTTACGCATACTGATTATCGTATATTACTGCAGGCGTGGTTGTATACAGGAGGCAGCTGTGTGTACTTGCCTGTTGATCTTACCTGTATTGATCTTGTACCTTGTCAGGAATCCAGCCTAGCTAGAGGAGGAGGGATCCAACCCTAGGTGAGGGTGGCGGAAACCAATCCCCTTTTGGGAGGTGGAGAGATCCAACTCTTAGTTGCAGGTGGAGGAATCCAGCCTCCTAGTTGGAGGTGGAGTGCGCCCATCTTCGAGTGGACTAGTGGAAGTGATTTAAGAGAAGGATGGCAGGAGGTGTACATTCCCCTCACCCACCCCCTGAAAGTGTCGCCCCGGTGCAATGTTTGGGTTAGATTTACCCAGACATTCAAGGTTTAGCGGACTTACAATTTTTCAATTTCCGTCCAACACACATCGGCCGAGTTTTATCAAGACAATCCGCTCTGTTCACATAAAACCCTTTCATTACTCACTGTGTTACCCTCACATAACCTAGAACGATCTTCCCCGTTTTGTTGCAAACCAAACTACAGGTAAAAGTTTCAAAGAGGATTTTGGGGGACCAAGTCTGCATTCGGGTATTACGGAGCTATCCGGGAAAAATGATTGCTTTTTGATTAAAGGATGGAACTTAAAACAGAAAAGACGTGGGAAGCATTTTACTAAATGTACCACATGCATGAGACTTAGACACCTGTATAGGACGATTTAGAGAGTTTGTATATATAAATATATATATCATATATACATATCATTTTTGTACCTGAGTAAATGATATGGAAAATACTGTATCTCTGTAACTCATTTACAAAAGGTTTGTAATAGTATAAACGATATATAAAAGTAATCTAAAGATTAACCTGTGTTTGATAGAAATAAACCAAGATGGTTTCATATGAAAAAATGACATTATGTAACGTTTGTAAGACGAACGAGGAAGATAATAAACTTGATCTATTAAGAATATGACTTTGCATAATAAGTAGGCGTCTCAAGCACTTCTTGACAGATAAGAGATCACTCCTCACGCGTAACAAGAAATTATCTCCCTTAAGAGACATGAGATTATCTCTCGTGAGATTTGCATTGTAACGTGTGCAGCATTACCCCAACTGTCTCCCCTCCCCACTACGGCAGAGCCAGGAACGTCTCCCCGCCCGTCAGCCACGCTCCCCACTACAGCAGAGCCAATAACAAGTAAGAACCTCTGGAAGATATATGGTCGACCTGGTCCACACAGTCAGCCAGGCCACCGATCTTACTGCTCGTCGAATCCCACGAGAAAAGCGTTTAACCCGACGAAAAGCGCGACAAATTAGATGGACCTTTTTATTTTTTTCTTCTTCTTTTCAGCTGATAATAGAATCTGTTGACTGTGGTTCTGGGTAGGTTATTCTTCTTATATCTTGCTGACTTTTGACGTCATTGGTTGGACGGAGGGAGAGAGAGAGAGAGAGAGAGAGAGAGAGAGAGAGAGAGAGAGAGAGAGAGAGAGAGAGAGAGAGAGAGAGAGAGAGAGAGAGAGAGAGAACAGCATGAGATGGAAAGAGTATGAGTGGAAAGGACAAGGATTAATGACAAATATGAAAAATGAGAATCATGAGGAGGAACTCTGGGATAGGAGGGAAGGGGAGAATGATCCAGTGAAGTGGAGGAGAACGGAACAGGTTTGAGTACAAATGGCGAAGTGTGAGCAGGGTCCAAAGATGTGGGGAAGGAAGGCAAGTATTACGAAGTGGACGCACAAGAAAACATAGAATCACCAATAACAGAGAACATAGTAAAGGTGGAGGTGTAAACAACTCATAATGAGGAAAATGAAAAGAATTCTCCTGTTCCCACTTCTCATGTCTTCTAGCCATGTTGGTCATATGTTATTCTGAGTGACTCGTCATCCTCTTGCCTCCTGGGGTGAAGGGTTCCAACCCCGTTGCCTTGTCGCCTTGGTCACAGTCTTTTTTCTTCCTTTTATTTCCCTACCATCCCCAACAAGAGCAATTCTTCTATAGTCTTTCCTACATGACTTACTCTCACCCATTCCTACTTCTCTCCAACCCTATTCCCTCTCCTCCTTCTTCGTCTCTGTAGCCAGACTCTCCCCGTCCTTCCTTTCCTCCATACCTACCTCCTCCCTTCCTTCTCCTCCTTCGCCTTCAAACTGTATCTTGCTCCTCGTCTCCCTCACTCCAACCGTTCCCCTCTCTTCTCCCTTGCGTCCAGTCATTACTTATTCCGCCTCTCCACACTGTCCAGCCATCTCTCTCTCTCTCTCTCTCTCTCTCTCTCTCTCTCTCTCTCTCTCTCTCTCTCTCTCTCTCTCTCTCTCTCTCTCTCTCTCTCTCTCTCTCTCTCTCTCTCTCTCTCTCTCTCTCTCTCTCTCTCTCTCTCTCTCTTCCATCATACAAGTAATACTTTCCAGCTCGTTCCATCTAAGAAGCCGCCATATACCTTCGCCATCCAAATATACTCTTTCCTTCCTTCATCTGAAAATGCCTGTTCACCTTTCTTCCCTCTCAGCCGTACCACTCACCATCACTCCTAGTGGTCTGCCCATACCTCGCACATCTATACAGTAAGATCCTTATCCTGCTTACCCTACTGGTCATAATCCTGTTCTCCTCCTACGTCTTCCAGCCACGTCGTACTTTCTCTTCTACTTCCTGCAACAAACCCTACTAAACCTCTTTCTCATACTGTAACACACTTCTCGTTCTTCATCATTTCCTCTTCCATATCTGCCGTCTCTTCCATGACCATCCGTGATATCCCCTTAAGCTATTACGCTTTCCCTATATCCACTATATCATCTCTGTGTCATCCCTCAATCACTCTCCACCACTGCCCCTTCCTCTGTGGTATACAAATCCTTCCCTCCTCTCCCATTCCCCTGCCATCCCCGGTGTCCTCCTCTTCCACCTAGCCACGCTCCTTCGTCTCTCTCATCTTCCTTCAGAAATTGTTATACATTGTGTTTATTCGAGACATTGTGTGGAGCTAAGTTTAATTAAATACTTGAGAAATAGGTCAACCAAGTTAAATTACTCCGAGTGGAAGTTATCATGAAAATAAATTCTGTTTAATTTTCTTAAGGAGTGGAGCGGAAGGAAGCAGCTAGAAGATGTGTTGCCAGGTCAGGAGGCCACGACTGGAGAGATTCTGTGACATCAGGAGGTGAGGACAGCGGTGGTGGAGAAGGTTGATGTGAGTGTGGGAGGAGGGGTGAAGTGGGAAGTGATCTAACTACGAATGGCGAAAGGGTATGTAAGGGAGTATACGGGGAAGTCATAGAGCAGCAGATCTGATGATGTATGATGAGTGTGTGTGCTTAAGGACAGTAACTATATCCGATATTCCTAATCTATATAGACAGAGACACGAGAATGGAGTAGGAGGCTCTTGTCCACCCACCACTCCTTCCAGTGCATCAGCTGTGGCGAGTGTGGTGGTGGTCATTGTAGAGGATGTTTAGGACATACATCTGAATACGGGTTCGAGTCATTAAGAGTTGGTGAGTAGATGAGATTGTAGTGTGAAAAGAATGAGTTAATGAGAAGTCGAGAACGACGGGTAGAGTATATAGCTGAGAGCAGAGAAAAGCATTACGAAATAATCACATTAGAATTTCTTTTTTCCCATATGTCATTTGCAGTGGAATACAAAGGAATTCAAACAGTAAAGGGCAAACGGGTCCTTTCTAGGATATCTTATACTGGAAGACATCAGAAACTCACAGATTAGTGTGGTAAAAGTTGAAAAGTATACAAGTAATTTAAAAAAATAACTTGCAAATAGTAAATGTGACCAAAGAGGAACAAATAATGTAATTTACAGACTTGAAGAGAAATATCTATCAAGTCTACTCATACCCGTACCTATAGCACTGCCTTTAACCACTCTAGCTGGCTAATAGTTTCACATGTTAACAATCCTGTTGAAGAAAAAGTGTTTCGCCTCATTCGAAGACCACGAGTTTGTATCCATCACCAAGAGCGAAATCAGACGAATCAAGTCTTAAGTAACTTGATAGATCAGGATTATCAAGGCATTTGATAATTCAAAATTTTTGTATTAGATCATCTCTTTATCAAGCTTAATATATTCAAGTCGTTACATCTGCTCTCGCAGGATTTGTATCTTGGCCCAGGAATCATCTTGGTAACAACCATTGGCGTGTAAAGAGGTTGGATGGTTTCGAAGGCCCTACCTATGAGTTCAAGAGTTTATATTAAATCATTCATTGCCTATGTGCACTGCTTACTGGGTTTTAGGCCACCAAAGATTATTACGCCCAAGTGTTTTTCCTCATTTACCATTTATAGTTCAAAGAAATTTATACTGTAGCTTGCCTCTTCGTTTTTAATACAGACATGTCAAAGTTTGCACTTATCCATATCAAAATTCATTTGCCACTACTGAATCCAGTAAACAAGTTCGTCTATATCAGTTTGAAGATACAACGTTCAAGTTCATTTGTTGATTTGTGACCCAGCTTTGCATCATCAGCGAATTTTGATATCTGGCAATGCAGCCCATTATCAGTGTTACTGATATGTACGAGAAAGAGAACCGGTCCCAAGATTTGATCCTTATGGCACTCCACTTGTTACATCTAAATATTCTGAGGCTTGTCTGTTAATCACAACCCTTTGTTTACTGCCAGTCAACCAATTTCCTGTCCACCGAAGTACAATCCCATCAATGCCATGTGACTTAATTTTTGCTTCCAAGCTTTGATGCGCAACGTTATCGAATGCTTTTTGAAAATCTAGAGCGATGTCATCTACTGCTTTACTTTCATGATACATGTTGGTTACATCATAAGAGAATCCAAGCAGATTTGTCAGACATTAGCGATTTCGTCGGAAACCATGTCAAGCATCGTTTATCAAAAGAGAAGGTCCGCTGAATGGTCTATATAGTTCTTTCTCGAATGATGGTTTCCATAAGCTTTCCAAACACAAACGTTAAACAATTGGGCGACATATTTCGGACTGTGCCTTATTCCCTTTTTGAAGAACGGTGTTACACTGGCAAACTTCCATTCATCTGGAACTTTTCCCGTAACGTGTGACATAAAGAGGGCAGTCAGTAGCTTAACTCTCTCATTTTTCGCCTCTTTCATCGCCTTCGGATACAACTTATCTGGGTGTTCCGTTTGATTCATTTTCATTTCATTTATTATTGATAGTATGTGATACTATGTCTTCATCTTTCATGTCAATTTGTTAAAGATTAAATCTACATTTTCTATCGGTCGTTTGAGGTTATTCTCAACCTACCCCCAGCCCATGCGACACCCGTGAGTGAGGGTGTATGTCCACCTCAGCCACTGGTAGATGAGTCAGTTAACGCATTACGGGTCAGCTCCACCCACCACACTCGTTACCAACCTGATCCTCCAGTACATCGAAAGTATTGAACTGCCAAACAATCTCTTGTATACATAATCTTACCTTTAGGAACATTTCTAATCACCCCAAAGAAAGACTTTCAGCCTTAGTTGAAACTTTGTATATCTTGAGTCAAGATATATTAACTACAATTTGCGTTCCTTGGAGTGTTCTATGCATTAGTGGTTTATGTTTTTCGTTTCTCATAACGTTACGTTGTGCTTCTGAAACCCTGGCTCTTACCTCGTGAGTACCAAACCTCTTTATATCTCACAGCTTCGTACAGAAGAAGCCAGCTCACGGTGCACTATGTCAACTAGAGAGAACTTAGAACTTTCTTAAGATTTCTTACAGAGTTAAAAAGGGAGGAGAATACAGCTGGAACTATTCTGATGACTTCGAAAAATTATTGATGAAAAAAAAAATTACCTTCGTGAAGAGAAGCTCAGAGTATCTTACTCCATAAAGACTAGGTGGAGAGAGAGAGAGAGAGAGAGAGAGAGAGAGAGAGAGAGAGAGAGAGAGAGAGAGAGAGAGAGAGAGAGAGAGAGAGAGAGAGAGAGAGAGAGAGAGAGAGGCACACATCATCGCCACCCATCACTGTTTGTTAGAAGACCAGCGACAGTCATAACCCATGACTGGCAGCAACACACACTGTTGGCTATTGACCGACACTGGACCTGCCTCATGAAGACTTCTTTTTCATCTGACTGTATCGTACTAAATATAAGCCACTCCTTGAGACCTCTGGATGGATGAAGCATTTCATAAGTACAAGGAAGAGAATATCGCCAATTTTCACACCGTTCTCAATAGCCCTAATTACCCTATTTCCTTTTTAGGGGGGTGGTATTATAGATATACCACCTACAGTGCCACGGTCATTGTGCTATACCCACGTACAGTACCACAGTGACTGCGCTATACCCACTCTCAGTGCCACAGTTACTATACAATACCCACCCACTACGCCAAAGTTACTGTGCTCTACAAACCATCGTGCCACAGTCACTGTGCTATACCATCTCCCTGTGCCACAGCCATTTGGCAACACATGACTGTGACGTTCACTGTGGCACACTCTCCGTCCGTCACGCCGTCATGTCCCTATACAGAGGACAGCAACGTCACGTTTCATCCGTCACTCAAACATTTCTTTTTTTTTTTTTTCGACCTCTCTCTCGACCATTACCGTGGAAATCCCTGACACTCACACACATGGTGCCACTGTAAGCTCTCCACTCACTCTCCCGCCCAGGAGTGGAGAGGGAACGTGGGAAAGAGGCAATGTTGTTGTAAAGGCAGAGATAGAGAGAGGGAGAGTGAGGGAAGCTGCGTTGTTGGAAAGGCAGGGAGAGAAAAAAGAGGGAAGGATGGAGTTAGGCAGCTCTAGGCAGCTGCTGTGGATATTCAGGGTGAAATATATATATATATATATATATATATATATATATATATATATATATATATATATATATATATATATATATATATACATATATACGAAATACAACTAAATGAAAACCTGATTTGTTGTGGATGATTTTACTTTTCACTATTCATATCCAGTTTGGCTAATCATTTGAATAATGAGAACGATATTCTGGCTACAAGCCCCTTACACTTATTTGCATGTCATCACAAAGTCCCTTCACCTTATGCTATTGGAATCTAATTCTATATATATACATTCATGGGCCGAAATGGGAACACGTAACAGCATATAATCAAAGTCTGTCCACAGAGCCATCTATTCTTTTGTTCTTACGCTCATATTAAAACTGGACCGAACCTTACTGAACATCTGCAAATCATTGTATCCCTTCCCTCTCTTCAGAGCAGGAAGACCCAGGTTTTTTCTCATCAAACATAGCCCTTACCTCTCTTCCTTCTTTTCATCCCATCTCACCCCACCATAACACTTATCTCTACCCATGTAACTGATCTAAACGGTGTTACTACCTCAGGCTGCATTAAAATCCCCGAAAATTCATTCCTCCCTGGCCTACTGAATTAATAAGATGATATAGCAAACATATTGTAATGGTTCACCAATACATACAGTCCGCCTTACCTGTAGGAGAGCACATATTAAGAAAGAAAACTGACGTGACTTACTCAAGAGAGAAGGACTTCTGGTATACGACAGTCATGTGCAAATATAATTTGATATACAAACTCAAGATCGTATGTCTTGCAATTGCGTGAGCCAAATACACTCAACTTCTTTCTATCTCTTTCGTTTGAAGATGGTATTGATATGTTCCTTCCAAATGTCCTGCGAAGCAGTGTTTTCTAACCTTCTTTGACTCATGTGTCCCAGAGTAAGACTGTTCATAGATATTGAAATGGATAAATGTTCAAAATACCTTTTTCAGATTCACTTGTTATTTCAAAGCCAAGAAGTGCATTTCTATTTTGAATTAATATGACGGAAACGCAAGCAAGAAAACGCCTTTAATATATGCCCTATTTTAACACTATTATGAGTTCTCCTGGAGCACACAGGATCGCAAAAGCAAGATGCTAAATTCCAGTTAATCTCAGAGATCTCTCACTCATCCCTTGGAGGTATTACGTGCGCACCCGAGGGGTCTGGCAACCCTAGATCCAAAGGGGCAAAAAGTAGCTTGTTAGGCTGAGGGACCTGGGAGAAGGTAGGGCTTAGTGGAGGAACAGTGAATGGAAACTTTGTCGGAAGTGAGAATGATGAACGGTAACTCTAGAGTTGTTTTGCAGATATCAGTGTCACTGATCCGTCACAAAGACGACATTGGACAACTTCTACTGCATCTTCAAAGCAAACTGATTCATTTCGCTCTCTTTCTTGGCCATATCATCCTCGCTATCAACAGTCTAACATATTTATATTCCATTCTCAACCCGTTGGTGCTGGCTGCCTCTTTCCGCCATCAGACATAACCAGTAATCACAAGAGCAGGGAGTCGAGGAGCAACACCGGTGCCGACACTGCAGTCAACTCCACATTTCCAATCTTTGATGCAATCTAAAACTCCATCGTCAGGCAGGGCGACAGGAACTCGTTATGGTAAGACAACATTCCGCACGCTGATGAAAAATGAGAAAAGACGAGAAATAAGGAGGCGAAATACTCTCTTATAATGGTGTTGGTAATTGCATTTGATCGAAGCTGGAGGAGCTATGATGGAAACTCCAGAGGGAAGATGTACCCAAAACGTAAATGAAATGAAAAGTATCACATCTTTATGTATAACTTTTCTTTGATCTGATGATGGCTTTACCTACCAGTATCTATGGTCGTTTCATCAAAAACTGAAGACTATATCTAATGTCGTGTAAAGCAGATCATCCAAAATCAGTCTTCCACGAAAATTAAAACGAGGATCATTATGTGTATATAGGATTTTGAGTTATGATTATCAGCCGAGATTAATATTTGAGATGTGTATGTGATCACTGCACTGAAATAAAGAAATATGTTTTCATTTTTTCCCTAATTATCCTTCCTCTGTACCGAACTCTGCTGTTTCTGTTGTTATTTTGTACTCTTTTTCAGCAACCTGTCCGAGATTTTCTTTCTTGTCTCTCCACTTTTCTTGATCTGGTTATTTTACGTTGATATCATTAGTCCCACCCCAGTACTTCAAGTCTGTTCGGCGCCATCCACTCCCAGTTTCTTCATTTCTCTCTCTCTCTCTCTCTCTCTCTCTCTCTCTCTCTCTCTCTCTCTCTCTCTCTCTCTCTCTCTCTCTCTCTCTCTCTCTCTCTCTCTCTCTCTCTCTCTCTCTCTCTCTCTCTCTCTCTCTCCACTCCTTCACCTTATATCTTAGTCTCTCTTTGCACCTACGTCTAACAGCTTCGTTTCTCTCCTCCCCTCCACCTTACAGCTTAATGTCTCTCTCTTTCCTCAGCTAGCATCTTAGTCTCACTTTGTATCCTCACCCAACAGCTTAGGCTTTCTACACTCCCTCACCTCATAGCTCAGTCTCTGTCCGTTCCCTCACCTGACACCTCTGCTTTCTCACCTCATATCTTACCTTCTTCCCTCCCTTCCCTCATATTGTTTCTCATATTCTCAACCTTCTCCCTCACTCTAAATCTGATTAAGTCCCACTTCCTTACCTCCCGTCTTGTTCATCTCCTGGTTCCTCAATTCTCATCATATTCCTGCCTCGTTTCCTCACTTCCCAGCTACGTCTCGCCTCACACCCTCCCTGCTATAATCCTTGCCTCCTTACCTCACTGATATAATCATCTGGCCGACTAATGTTCCTTTCTCTGTGTGGGAAGAATATTCAATTTTGAGAAATGTCCAGGAGGCTAGGCAGGTTGACGGCACCATGGTCGTCTGGCTGGGTAATATTCTCGTCTTACTGCAGGTGTGAAGGTTTAGCTACCAGGAGTGCTAAGGTAATCAACGATAAGCAGTTTGATCAACGTCAACATAAACAAAGTCACCTGCGAGCAAGATACACTCATCAGTAAACCATTATCATTCGAGTCAAGGACATCGATAGATGGTTAGCAGTAAACACAAAAGCGAGGCATTTACGACCAACACAAACTTGATTGTAGTCAGCGTAAGCTCTCATGATTAGTGAGAGGCATTTTAAGCTTAGGTAACACCAACACAAGTCTATATGAAGTTTCTGGTCCTTGATGTGTCCAGGGAGTGACTAGACCGTGGTACTGGGTTAGAGACCTAGACACCAGTTCTGTAGTGATGGTAGACGATATTCCAGATGACTCTCCGCCACACACCCGAGCTGACACTCCACCACACACTCCAGCTGACACCCTATCACACACTCCAGCTGACTCCCCGCCACACATCCATCAGTTACGTTACCTTCCTCTGGTGTGTGGTACCTCCAGACAACAAGGCCTCATGACCAGTGAACATCCTTCTACTGTACTAAACTCACTGTAGTAGACATGTACGATGGTATGAGGAAACAGGAGGCTGCTGGTTTGTCTCACTGGTATAAGAAAGGTCGTGTCTAGGTACACTGACAGTGTCTGTAGTGAACAGTGATAAACTGGTTCATATTAGAGAAAGATAATATCTTTCGGCAGAAAATGAGAGAATTTAGTTACAGATATGGAGCGTCAAGGAAGAGGCCTCGGCTTTATTCAAGTCTCTAATGCTTATTAGGGAAATGTTGAGTCTGGCAGAAGTTGATATTAATGAACCTGCCGTAGCCAAGATCGACCCGGGTTCCGCTTCACCACCACCAGATGGCGAAGGAAATTGGATTTTATTCTTATACTCTCAGGGAGTAATGGAAATATCCTCAGGCAAGACTGGGAGAGGCCAGACTCGGCAACGTTATGAAGGTTCGGTGGCTCCTTCCTTGCATGATCTGGAGATAATATGGTTGCCCTTCTCCCTGGGAGAGATGTAAGAATATGGGGAGGATCTGTGCTGAGAATAGGAGGAGGAGGGCGGAGGAAGAATACTGTTTTGAAGAAGGGGAGAGGGTAGAAAACTATCGTGAGGGAGAGAAGAAAGACAGGAGGGATGAAGGAGAGAAGTGTGATAGAAGGGAATAGCTTGTGACTGGAGGAGAGGATGGGTGCCAATGTGTACATACCATACACTTCATCACACGAACACAAACCCAGTCTATCTCAACAACTTACAATATATGTATATGTTCCAGGTTATGGCGTGTTGTGCGCGTGATACCTAAAGAGTTCCTGAGAGACCAGTTGTGGTAGGCAGGTGCTCCTAGTGTGACCAGGTATGTGAAGAAGCTGTTGTCTGAGGTGCTCCTGTTATGGTGAAATGTATACATGTCGACCCAAACCAGGGCTCTCTATACCCACCACAGTAAGTGGCTCCCTCCCCCAGCCTGTACCCAGACCAGGACTCTCTACACCCACCACAGTAAGTGGCTCCCTCCCCTAGCCTGTAGACCCAGACCAGGGCTCTCTGTACCCAACACAGTACATGGGTCACCCTTCCAGGCCCCCCGTGACCACCCCACATTATAAGATGGCCACCACAACTTTAACCAGGTCGTAACCTTAAAGTGCCAGCCTTAGAGACCCATAAATACGAGGGTGATCCATAGATTTCCTTATCTACTTAAAAGCCAATTCAATTATTCGCTCCTGCCTAGGTTCTCAGGCGTGGCTCATGAGACCTTCAGTATCAACCATAACACTCGCTGACCTTAAGTTAGACCGATGGAATCGAGCAGCATTTGTATAAATATTGGTTTCTCTTCGATCTGTATGACTACTGGTAAAGGAAATGATGTAGGTAAAAATAATGTTGCTACAGGAGAACAATAGATGTGGTTCCCACAGTAAGAAGGTGACACGTTATGACCACAAGCAGGAAAATAGCGAGTGGGTCAACATGACAAACGTCACACAAAGAGAAACAAAAGGTAGCGATATTTTCTTCCTGCTTGAAGGCGTCAGTGTGGTGTGGCACCTCACGGCCACTTGTGTCGTTGGTCTAAAAGGAAAGGTGCCATTACTTACCTCTTGGTATCCCTGTAAAGTAATCCAGCCACACGTCGGCCACAACACGTACCTGGATTTGTAGTTCCAGGAAAAAGTTAGAGTGTCGAAGGCCTCATATTTCTGGCCACTGGAACCATAGCCTTCAAGTGTGAGAACTGGATAAAGGTGGGGACTTTCGTGCACTCCATACTTGACTGTTGTTTTGTTACAGTCCTGACTGTTATTATATTTCTAATCTGACTGTTGTTTTTATTCCTAACATGACATGTTTTGTCCCACACCTGACTCTTGTTTTATCTTTACCTGGCTGTTGCTTTTATTCTTCACCTGACTGTTGTTTTATCTTTACCTGGCTATTGTTTTGTTCCTAACTGTTGTTTCATTCCTCAACCGCTTGTTGTTTCATTCCTCATAATGTAACAAACATTACTTTCCTGATGATAGATAAACGAAACACTTATCAGTGAAGACAAGGAGACCACACCAGAGGTGAATTATCCTTATTCATTTTCTTCATGAAAAAGAGAATACCACAAACGCTCCTTCTTCTTTTACGCAAGTTAACCATGAAATCAAGACAAAAACCGCCCAAACCTTCAGTTTCATTGTGACCATTTTGTTTGGTGAGAGACTGAATATTACAGCGACATCCCAGCGATAACTTCATTACCGGGAAATGTTGCTGGTCTTTGATATTTGATTAGGCTGTGTCATCAGCCGAGGGCTTTGTGAACATGGATGGTCGGTGACACAGACCGTTGTTCCCGGAATTAATTCATTCTCAGCTTGCATTTGTGTGTTTGAAATGTTGATCAGCTGCGCTAATCCGTAATGATGTTCCATAAATGTTAAACATTTGAATAGGACATTGAAAGATTCATATTCCATGATCAAAAGAGATGTCCGGGTGTTCAAAACGTGAACTACGTATAATGGTATGAATATGTATTGTATAATGATATAAAGGTTCTTTAAATACCGACGTAATTGCTATTCCTGTCTTAACGAGGTAACATCTGAAACAAACTAAGAATCTAGTTGACAGGCTCTGGTTTCGGTGCATTATGCAAAGCACGTGGACACTGGATGAGTGCAAATGATGCCGTTGTTCGCCTCTTCCTGACGCCATTGCGCTAAGGCGGGAAAAGCATTCTATCATGGAGAAATGTTGATCCCATTGTTTTAATTCTCACGACTATAGAGAGGGTCAGAGGAAGTGTTGCAAGATGACTGTGAGTCTTTTTACATATTCAGATGAGTGATGATGGTATCAAAGAAGGATGTTTGGTGTGAAGGAGCCCGTCAGAAGCCGTATGGCTTAAAGTCTCTTAGGATGGCCCGGTCTCGAGAACGTATCGAGTATATTTTACTTCTTCGAAACTTTGGAAAGTGATAATACAAGAAGGGAGGATTTCTAGCCACCTCAGCATCCATCCGTGCTAGTCACCTTCTACGACACGCAGGAGATATGTGGGTGGTGTTCCTCATCCCTCCTTTCTCTAAATCTACCACGGTGTATATATCAACACAAAAATATACGTAACCAAATAGAGATCTTGGCTTCTCAGGTGGAACTGTATATGCAACAATTAACACAAAATGTATGCAGTATGAAGCAAACACGATATCTTGTCACTTATAGTAATTACTAGTATCGAAAATACTTTGAGTAATATAACCTATAAACAGAAGAGAAACCTCTGCTGTTTATGGTAGAGCTATCAACCCAAAGTTCAAAAACCCAGCTAACCAAACAGCCAACACACAACAACTTAGAGCTAATACTAATACTTGGTAATGTGCTCACTATGTAAGTGCAATACTCCTAGTGACAGCAACTTAACCATTACCTGGCTAGCTCCTCAACTTGTTGACAATAACAGATAACGCACAACATTAATGACATAGACTACATAAACAGCAAATACATTAGCGTTTCCTCGAGGGAATTAGTGTTCTGTGCCAATGTATGCTAATGAATATTAGGGAATTAATATGAAGAGAAAAATAATGTTGGAATATAATTCAATTGCGTTTCAATTATCACGTGAGAAACGTCACATGACATTCATGGATTAGAATTAAGTATATGAAGAAGCTTATCAAAACAAGCATTCAAGTCTCACCCTTATGAGCTACTAGTCTATTGACGTTTTTGGCAGTGGAGTGTCGTGTGTGTTTACTCAGCTCTCTGCAGTCGACCGACAGCCTTAAAGCTACGTACTATAAAGGTGTTTTGTGGGTATATGTTTTATGTACACCCCCTCAGGCTCATGTGTGATGTTCCAATGACAAGCTCTATCGTCTCCACAACTTTTCGTCTCGACAGTGGAATACCATCTGGTCTGGGAGACGACAATTAGTCGATGGGAAGAGGTTTCAGCCTATCTGTGTTGATGTCACGTTATTTTTGGTTATACTAATTGTGTGAAACCCTTATGATGATCCTATATGGAGCTTTGACGGAGTATAATATCATACTACATCTGGCGAGTTATTATCCTCTGACGGCTGTCACAAATTACATTGTGGAATCCAAGATGCATAAAGAAAATAGATATTTTCCGAGATATTCATTAAAAGATCTTGTATGTTCAGTCAGATATTCTCTTGCTTATAACGTGAGCATATGTAAGCTAGTCACCAGTCGCTCCCCCCACACAAAGCTTAGCTCTCCTTGGGAATACATTGTCTTTAGTTCCTTACAGTTTGTGATACTGAGATATGTGAAGTGATGAAAACAAGAGGAATGTTTTATCAAATGCTGGAAATTAAAAGATTCTAAGATATCATGTGTTGATTGCAGTGAGTTTATGATGGTTGTTTAGCTATGTGTTCGATGTGAGGTGATTAATCAGTGATTTGCTAATAAATGATACCATAAATATGAGTGGAAAAACAGATAACTTCCGAATTTGTAAGAGCATCAACAGAAGCAATAAGAACAGATTGTGTTCTGGAGAGAGAGATTAAACATTCTGGTCAGGCTGGGCCAATACGCAGGCAATAACCAGAAGATTGGCCAACCCTGAAACATATCCAACATTTTACGACTTTCTCATGGACAGATGGCCACATATGGCCAGAAGCAGCTGGCAGCTGTGTCCAGGGGGGGGTGGCCTTACGAGATCCACACGAGATCATTGCATCTGTAGTGCATGATTTGGAGAGAGAGAGAGAGAGAGAGAGAGAGAGAGAGAGAGAGAGAGAGAGAGAGAGAGAGAGAGAGAGAGAGAGAGAGAGAGAGAGAGAGAGAGAGAGAGCACGAGTGTTTCAATCACTCATTCGGGCACTACTTGGAGACCAGGGACCTCTTACCTAACACCTGGGGCATATCAGAAGGCCCACCTAGGGATCAGGCAGCTAGCATTCTCTAAACACCCAAAACCGGTTGTGGAAGGTGAGGCTGCCGCACGCTGCGTCTATGTAAATCAGACCAACCAGCAGCGGATAGCAGGACCCAGTCGGTCGGTGCAACAGGATTCACTGTGGTGATGGAGGGACTTGGGGCAACGGCGCGTCAGTCATGGCACTTCCCTGGTCAGTATTCACCTCCCCCCTTACTAACCGAAAGACAGAAAACGTAGATGAGAGTGGTCATGCTAATTACTGAAATATTGGAAAAGTCATTAATAAACGTTTTCTTTCATTTCACAATCATCATTCGTAAGTATACCCAGAAGTTCATTAGATTCTGGCTCAATATTGACTCATCTTACACAGCCTTTCTTAACTCAGTGATAATATAACTTATTTCTAAGGGAATACATGTATAATTATAAACAAGGCTGAAAAAATAGAGACAAAGTTTCGAGACACCAAAATAGCAAGGAAAATATTGAAGCAATCACACTAGAAGCCCTTCGAGACCAGTGCAAATTTTTAAGAAGAGTCATATGAAAAATGATCCTAAAATGTCTCTTTGGTTTACCACGGTAGAGTAGGTGTGTAGGACTGTTGTCTTCGTAAGTACGAGAGCCATCATAGCTACGTCCTGGGTACCACTCACACAAGATTTCTCCCGGGAGCCTCTGGCAGAGCTGTTCAATATCCTTCCAGTGAGCTGGAAGAAGTCGTAGTCACAGGGATCGAGTCAATAATGAGAGATTTATGATGGATATAGACCAGTAAATGGTGGGGAATGGGACTCCAACTTACCCAATCACACCTGAGATCAGAATCAACGTCTGTCATTTCTATGTGGCTGGGGGAGAGTGAGCAACATGGTGAGGAGAGAGTGAGAGGAGGGAGAGGATAAAGGAAGGGAGAAAAGAGACTAGCGAGAAGAGGGACAGAGGATTGGCACATTGGTTGAACTGGGAAATAAAAAGAAAAGGGTGCCAGAGATTGACACGATATAGGAGTAAAATAATGGGATGACACAGGTAGTTACTCGTGTAGGAAAGATATAAACAGATGGAAGAACTGAGTGATGTGTGGTGATGTGTTGTGCAATTTTTCCAGTCTTCTGGATATTGACCTAAAGACCTCTTGAGCCATGATTAGACCAAGTGTGATAACCTGTGATCGAAATAGCGATATATTTCACTCATGTAATTCCTAAGGCCTTAACTGGTGGTTGTTCTCGCCCAGATATGATATAAGGACGGATATATACCAGTGGGATAACGACCTCTCATGATCCTCGATACTGATCATCATTAATTCACATTAAGGGACATGCTCGGGACACGCCCGGGTCTGATGGTAGATATGTGGCAGGAGTGTAGGACAAGCTAAGGACATGATGAACCATTGGTCCTGGGAGAGCCTGACGGAGCTTCACCATACCAGTGGTGCTGGGAGAGCCTGACGGAGCTTCACCATACCAGTGGTGCTGGGAGAGCCTGACGGAGCTTCACCATACCAGTGGTGCTGGGAGAGGCTCACGGTGTTTCACCATACCAGTAGCGCTGGGAGAGCCTCCCAGGGTTCCACCATACCAGTAGTGCTGGGAGAGCCTCCCAGGGTTCCACCATACCAGTAGTGCTGGGAGAGCCTCCCAGGGTTCCACCATACCAGTGGTGCTGGGAGAGCCTCCCAGGGTTCCACCATACCAGTAGTGCTGGGAGAGCCTCCCAGGGTTCCACCATACCAGTAGCGCTGGGAGAGCCTGACGGAGCTTCACCATACCAGTAGCGCTGGGAGAGCCTCCCAGGGTTCCACCATACCAGTAGTGCTGGGAGAGCCTCCCAGGGTTCCACCATACCAGTGGTGCTGGGAGAGCCTGACGGAGCTTCACCATACCAGTGGTGCTGGGAGAGGCTCACGGTGTTCCACCATACCAGTAGCGCTGGGAGAGCCTCCCAGGGTTCCACCATACCAGTAGCGCTGGGAGAGCCTCCCAGGGTTCCACCATACCAGTAGTGCTGGGAGAGCCTCCCAGGGTTCCACCATACCAGTAGCGCTGGGAGAGCCTCCCAGGGTTCCACCATACCAGTAGCGCTGGGAGAGCCTCCCAGGGTTCCACCATACCAGTAGCGCTGGGAGAGCCTCCCAGGGTTCCACCATACCAGTAGCGCTGGGAGAGCCTTCCAGGATTCCACTTTAACTCAAGCGTTACGACCGATAGCTACACACTGGCTGGTGTCAAGCCCCGTAGTGTAATAGGCCATAAGTGACTTTATCTGATGAGGATAAAGTTGGATGTTGCAGCAGTTGCTGGTGAGGATGGCATCTATCATGGCCCTAAGTAGGTTATAAAGTCTCTCCCGGCTCTTGTGTTGACCTTATCCACAGCGCTCTCCTCCTCCAGCACAGTGTACCTAAATGACTGTAGTCACCTAAGCAACACATCGAAGTATACTCTCGCTAGAGCTACGTTGATGATAGTATGTTATATATATGTTCACAAGTATTCTAAAATGCACAACCTGAACATGAAAATGAAACAGTCATTTTTCTTACAGAATTCTATAGTGCTGATGGAAATCTGAAGATGTTAGATTTTTTTTTTTCATTTCACAGGCCATGCTGAACTCTAGCTACCGTACCCTTGCAGATAGACATACAGAAAACAACGAAGCAAATGCCTGACCAGACAGAACCTCAACAGGTGTACCACAGTTCCCACTAAGAAAGTCCGCTAATAATGCCATGTCTTCCTACAAGCAGATGGAAAGGAATTATATCCAATGAGGTTCATGATACACGATACTAAACCTCTTTACAGTGATTCACATTACAGAAATACTCTTGGCCTGTACGTGTATGTGGCAGAAGTACAGCTGACCTGAATATGTATCTGGCAAAATTACAGCTGGCCTGAACATGTATGTCGCAAAATTACAGTTGACCTGAACGTTTCAGTAGTGCCTGACCAGGTAGCATGAACGTGTCTGAAGCCTTCAGAAATTCTTGGACGAGTATGAAACGATCTCACAGTGAAGTGAATTTGTCTTCAGCGAAAGTTCGGCTGATTTGATCAACTTCGCAGCAACTGTACAGTTGAATAGGACTATAGAGACTCGACAGCCAGCCTAAAGGTCTGTATAGCGATTACACAGCTCACCTGAACGGGTTTGCATGCTGATCTAAACGCATTTATGGCGACTTTATAGATGAACTGAACGTCACCTAAACGCATCCGGAGGATGTCTAACAAATCAACAGCTGAGATGATCGTTTCTCATTGCCAACTTAAGCGGCTCTGAAGGTAATTGAAAATATTCTGTAATTGCCTTACAGGTGAAGTAAATGTCTTACATCCTTCCTTTCCTCACTGCCTCAAGCCAGACAGCTGAGGAAATGCTGGACACCAGTAGATGCCTCAGCGAGGCATGGCCTGCACGTCTCCCCTTCTCTTAGTTAACTATTTCAATTAAGGATCTTACGGGGCATTCTAGCCTCCTTCAAGAGAAGGAGAAATTACCCTTACCAAGTGTTGGTACAAGAGAATGGGAGCAGAGATATAGGTAAGGGAGAGAGAGAGAGATGAGGAGGGAAGAGGATATGCAAAGTGACATACTGAAAGAGGAACGAGAAGATACAGCAAGAGATAAACGAGAGGTGAGTCCTTATCAAGCGGTCGAGGACGATATCGTCTCGACTAGTGGCTGCTGGGGATGAGGAGGACCTCGACAAGAGGCCGTGCTGCTGTAGGGGCACACATTGCCAAGTGGCTGTTGGGAAGGTGCGTTCCTTTTCAAGCGGAGCTGTGAGGGAAGGGAAGACGCTATCAAGCAGCTGTGAGAGGATGGGAAGACGCTATCAAGCGACTGTGGCGAAGAGAAGCACCTGCCAAACGGTTGTAAGAGAGGGGAAGACCTTGTGAGATGGATGTGTGGGAGGAGAGAAACTCTGGGCATTCGCCTCTCATTGTTGCCGTTGGAAAGACCTGTGATAACAAGAACTTGGTCAGGACTGTGAGAGTATAGATACTATGTGATGGTAAAGGTCGTCTCGCTAATGCTAACTTCAAGAAGCAGGAGATACGAGAGATTATAGCAATGCAGACCTACCCGTTTTTCTGTATGGCTTTCTCTAACGTAGATTTTTTTTCGGAAAATTCCCTTTGATAAAGTTAGTGGCTTGAGTCTCAATGTTATTAATATCTGTCAAAATGGAGTTTGATGAAAATTGTATTATTTACTTTGTTGTATTCCATATGAAATAAAACAGTAACTGCACCCTAGTTTTTATACAGATATTGGTAACAATGATGATTTCAGTACCATTAAGAGTGAAAAGCCACTGTTACAGCCAACTATTACTAATGTTAGTGATAATATAATAATACTAATGGTAACAACAACAACAACAACAACAACAACAACAACAACGAGTTATGTATCATTTCTACGATTATATATCCTGTTTGAGTCAGGTTTCGTTGCTGCTCTTTTTATATATAATCATTCACCATATGATCAATCTCCAGAATTATGTGATTACTCTGTACATCTGATATATCATATCTGATATTCTCAATATTCATGCTACTATGCATGAACAAAAAAAATGTTCTAGTAATGGCAGTGTTTCAGTCCATATGATCCTAGTATGGTCAATGACGTGCTGGTGTAGGTAATTTTCCTGTATACTATGTAGAAATTTGTGTCTAAAACACTGTCTCTATGAGAATCCAAAATCTCCCAGTCATCCTCTTTACGATTAATATTCGCAATGTAAATAGTCCAACATCTCTGAAATGTGCGTATTTTACAGGTTAGTATAACTATTCTTAAGCGTTTCTTGTTTTCTGTATTTGCTCCATTTAAGTAAAATTCTTTGTAGAGTTATATAAGATTAACGCTACTATATACTTCTCTCGCACAGTCACTTTTCCCGTTTTGCATTGTCTGAATCTACCATTATACTTCCTGAATCTTAAGCCAGTCTCTTACTAGCAGTGCTAATACTTCTTTTGTATCTTCTCTCTTGTCTTCATGCTATCCTATTGCCTTCTCGACAGAACAGGTGAAATCCGATCTCCTCAGTAAGCTTTATCACTGTAAATCCAACAACAACATGTGCATTGCCCTAATCTGATCCTTAGATTATATATCTTTACCATTAACTACAAGTCCATCTGCATTTGAGTACATTACCTTCAGTTTGACAAGTCATTCCCTAAACATTCCTGACCTCCCTGTAGTACTGGCGTCTCCGTTTTCTAAATACTTTTCCACTGTATTCTTCTTTTTCTAAATACTTTTCCATTGTATTCTTCGTTTTCTAAATACTTTTCCATTGTATTCCTCGTTTTCTAAATACTTTTCCACTGCATTCTTCGTTTTCTAAGTACTTTTCCACTGTATTCTTCGTTTCTCCCTCTCTTCCCTTGGCGTCTTACGTCTGATGATTATCCTACTGAATTCCACGGTACTTCAAGTTTCTTATCCTAGCCTAAGTACATCCGAGTTAAATGACTCCAGATCGAATGTAAACATAATTAGTCGACTCACTATTATCTTGATTTAATCCTCTAATTCTTGTCCTTTCGTTACCATAGAAACTGAGTTTGGCATTTCCATAGCCTCCAGGACTCATTTAGTCAGCATTCATTCTTTTTGTCAACCCCGGACGTACGTACCCATCGCTATCCACTCCTCATCTGTGAGGCGTTGCTAGTGCCATCATCAACTTTAACCCACATCATCAACCGCTTGGCTGTGAGGTGTGGGGAATAGCCTCGTCCACAACCTCGTATCATAAACCCCCTTGACTGATGATATCCTATAATCATTTCCCTCTAACATTTTGACCACTTAGGACCCTTGACGTCCATATCTCCAGGATAATATTATGGAACACAGACCAAGACTTTAGCCTCTATTTATCTAAGGAGTGAACATCCCCAGTCGGTTCAGTCTGAGGTAAACCTCTGCTGCCTCAGGTAGTCACAGTCTGATGCAACAATTTGCTAGGACAATTATTTGGTCTGGAATTAGTTTACTGGGGCAATTTGGTGAAGCTGTGGCTATAATTCTCTTTAGATCTCATGTTATAACTTCACGAGCGACATCACCCAAATGGAATATGTCAATGAACAGCAATCTGACATGAATCCATGTAATGGAAATTGGTTTTGCCTGCTACTATATTCAGTTAATACTCTCATGCATAGTATCATATGTCAGAATTTATTTTTGTGGTGCAAGCAATCGTCTGAAGTCAGTTTCGACAAGGTATCCAAGGTAACGTTCAGTAATTAATGAAATCATAAATATGTGTAAAAAAAAAAAAAGTAAAAGTATGTCATTATCTTACGAGAACATAAACATTGTTCGTATTATTTTTTATACGAGAAAGTAAAGCCGTGATATTGGATTCATATGAACTTCATTGTAAGTGTAATTACCCACCACCTGGTATGATGGTGACCAAGAGAATGTTAAAGGCTCCCAAGGTCTTTATTCTAACTTTTCTAACATAGAAAAGAATTCATAACGTTGTTTCTCCTACGTTATGATACCATGAGGTGACATGATGGTTATAATGTTGACAGTTGGATGTACGCTACCTCACCTCACCTCAGTGCCTTCTCCCTCCCATCACTCCGTTACTTGTACGTTCCATCACATGACCTCTTCCCTCTCTTAACCTCTCCTTATCCACCCTCCCTCACTCCAGCATCTGATGTACACAAGCTTCCATGAACCATCCATGAGGATGAGAATGAACTGTCAGGAACACGAGGTAAAACCACGCATGAATTGCTCAGGAAATTATTTAAACCAGCGACAACTGCCGCTGGCGGAGATGTGCTCCCAAGCATTTAGTCCCGTTCCAGGTGTCGTCCGCACTTGTCATAATCATGTAAGATTAATCCCTCGCTTCCCCCCCCTTGATTATTGTGTATTTAGCTCTAAGGCTTCCCTCAGGGTATCGCTGATTATACGTTGTTAAGTATCTGAGACTGAACTACACACGCTTGATGGTTTTATGGTGATAGGTGGTTAAGTTACGGGAAGGTCAGTGGAGAGAGAGAGAGAGAGAGAGAGAGAGAGAGAGAGAGAGAGAGAGAGAGAGAGAGAGAGAGAGAGAGAGAGAGAGAGAGAGAGAGAGAGAATACCAGAACTAACAGTCAGGTATCGAAAGAAAGGTGAGCGAAAGCCGTGGAGGATAAACACGTTGATATTGGTGCAATATATTGTCAAGAGGCGTACAGAAAAATACACCAACGTAAAGATATTCTTCTTGATTTGAGACAGACCCCAAAAGATGTTATATGAATGTGAAGGGGAGAAAAAGAGTCAGAGCACAGAATAAGATGACAAATAAAAGCTGAAGCCAAAGGGAAAGTAGAATAACCTGTCATTGCCACACTGATGCAATTGAAAGTGATGTTGGTAAACGACAACCATACATTTGCTGTAGGAGAGACCTCTAATTTAAAGTTCCTGTAGGAAGGACCTCTAACTCATAGTTCGTGGAGGAAAGACCTCTAATTTTCAGTTTTCGTAGGAAAAAACACTACTCAAAGTTCCAGACTTGCTAACGGGCATTGGTAGAGAAGCATGTCTCCTTCGTCACTTGCACATTTCCGTATATTTCTGATCATTTTATTTTACCATTTTTTGATAATGGCCTCACTTAAGCTCTCAGATAGAGATGGCAAATATTTGTAACTTGTACTTGAAGAGAACGTTAGTTTTTGACCTATGTTTACCAAGAAATTACATTCAGGATTATGATTGATTGCAAGTGATAGAATGAAAGAAGAAAACTGGGAGAAGAGCATAGAAGGAGCACAGTGGGGAGGTGTCTCAAATCAAACAGAAGGGAACGAGAAACATTTAGGAAGAAGTGTAGGTAGAAATTGCGTTTGAGCACCATGGTTCTTGCATCCTCATTCTGATGTACTGAACAGGTCAAAATGTATAGAGGAGATGTGTTCGGTCTGTGAAAGGGTGCAAGCATTAGGCTTAGAAGGGGGAAGAGAGAGAGTACAGACGTATATAGAGTGGATTCATCGACGTAGAGTGTACTAAGATAGATGCTAAAAAGGAGAATCATTTATGGAGAGAAGAAAGAAAATAGGCGATAGGAGAGAACCCTGAGGGAGACCAATGTTGGTAGAATAAGAGGAGTAAGCTGTTCCTTTGACCATTACCGCATTCTACAAACTATAAAAAGGAAGCTATGTACTAGAGGACAGAGGGAAGCAGCAAAGCCAAAGGAAAGAAATCTAGAAAGCAGTGGCTTACGTCACATCCTGTCAAATACTTTAGAGATATCGAGAGACACGATGGAAGAATCACCAAAATCCCTTGAGAGAGGAGGACCAGAGATGAGTCATACAGGAGAGATGAGGACCAGTAGACCGATATCACAAAAACCATATTGTTGACAGAAAAAGAGGCGAATGGGATCCTAAGCGTTTGTAATAGCTTGAGTTAAGGAGAGTGTCAAAGAGAATGAAGACAGCAGGAGTGAGAGCACTGGAGCGATAACTGGAAGAATTAGAACGATCTCCTCTGAGCAAATGCAAAGTAATTGCAATGTTTATACTCACTGATGTACCATACTATTCCTCCTGTTTCTCAGCGTGTTCCTCATTAAAACATGATGAAAACAATCCCTCTTCCGTCTCTTTCTCTTCCTCCTCCTCCTCCTCCTCCTCCTCCTCCTTGACCCTCTACCCCCAGACTTACACTTTATCCTTTTACTCGCTCCTCACATCTCTCCCTCCCTCTCTATATCTGATTTCTAGCGCCTCGGTCCTAAGTACCCGGAACAGCCAGCTCTGAAACCTCATAATCCCCACGATTAAGTTTGGAATTACACTCAGCTCTTCCTAAACAGTGTTAACTGAGGCGTCGCATTCGGAAGGGGACGCCGAGTAATCAATAAACCCCGGCAATAAAGGATCAAAAAAAGTCCTCCAATGTCTCATTATACCAGTCGCTTTGGGAGGGAAGAAATATGCTCCCGGAGACCCGTTTACCTTTACCCGATATTTGGAAATGAATCTAATGACGGCGTTCATTTGTTGCTACAGATGGAATGGTAGATTGTGGATCTCTTTATGGTTATGGGAGACAAAACCCTTTGTCTCTCGTTGTTTATGTACGTGTCAAAAAGACTGTTTCTCTCGTTCTTTATGGAGTCTACAGCAACCCAGCTCTCCCACTCCCACACGTATGAAGAATAATGGTCTCAGATATAGAGATCAAGACCACAATGCGGCAACGCGTCACACAGAAGCCTGGAGGATGCAGAACACATTAGATGGATGAAACACAAGGGTTGGTTTAGGAGCGAAAGGCGTAGGAGTCGACCAGTCTATGTAGTCAGAGTCAGGTCAGTATGTCTGCCAAGGGAGGTAATTCAAAATCTGCCAGTCTCTCGGTGTCTTTCTTTACAACACAACGTTTGTTGAATGAAAATCAACCTCACACGCAGTATCAACATGTAGACAAGTGGTAAATTTTCTCTTAATTCATATGTGCCTTTTGAGTTGTGGAGAGTACTTTCTAAAAGATAAGAGTCTGTTACACTTGTTTCTGATCTATTGACCATACTATCTAATTGATATGATATCAGACACACTATTATCATGGAAAAAGTCACCAGAGAAGAATTAATTTAACATTCGCTAAACTTTCATAATCAATAATTGTGAAGAAAGTCAAAGGTTTTTCTCACTGTTATTTTGAGTGTTTAAAATTTCCGCAGATGATTCAACACTGGATTCATTCATGTCATTATTTCATAGAATATCTGGACCTCACGTTCAGATGAAACACCCTGTAGAATTTGAAGTCTTCTAACAAATTTGAAGACGTTCCTGGAACTTTGAAGAAAATTCTTGTTAGATTCTTTTGATTATGATACGATTCGATTGGATCCTTAAACTATACCAATCATTTGTATCAAGTCCTCTATTCCTTCTCAAGATCATTATGAGACATCTTGAGACAGATAACTTCGAGTTCCTGAGGTTTCAAGTCACTACTATAATGAGATTCAAACTCCTTAAATGTTTCACGTATATCTTGGAAATTCTTATACTTTTTGATATCTAAGTCACCTGGAAACCTTGCAAGAAAACTTTTAACACTTTTCCTTTATTCACTCTTTAACGTCACCCTAAGCCATCATTCCCATAATTTATGCAAAAATCCCAAACCAATTTTTCCCCCTGTGACTTGCTTTAAGATTCTCAAGTGAATTCCTTTACGGGCAAGTCTGGAACTTTTCCAAAGCCCCAAATTGAAGAGTCCTACTACCAACACTCATAAGGCCTTCCTAGCAAATTTCTCCCTTCCTCTTCTTCCCTCACACTCTACCTTTCCAGCCACCACTCCTCTCTTAGTCTGTCTGTCCTTTTCCTTTACCTCTCTCCCTCCCTCCTGCCTTTAGTTTCCCTTCCTGCCAGTATGTACATCTAAAGCTTTTCTACATTAATCTCTCTCTCTCTCTCTCTCTCTCTCTCTCTCTCTCTCTCTCTCTCTCTCTCTCTCTCTCTCTCTCTCTCTCTCTCTCTCTCTCTCTCTCTCTCTCTCTCTCTCTCTCTCTCTCTCTCTCTCTCTCTCTCTCTCTCTCTCTCTCTCATCCATTTATCTTTTAAAATCCCTTCGATCGGTGAATTTTCAGCCGCGATTCCGGACGAGGTGACCGTTTTGATATTCTTTTGGCTGTACCTCAGCTGAGTGTGATGAGGATAACATCAGCTTTTGGGGTAAAATGAGGACGGTGAAGAGACGAGTGGGAAGGTGGTACACACGAGGCACTGGGATGGGGAAGGGATAGGGACACTATTCGGGACGGCAGCGGTGTAAGAGGAAAATTCAATGGATGATGCAGCGGGACTCTTAGATCTCCATGTCATAGGCCGATATTATATGTATAATGATTCCTGGTGGAGTATGGCAGTTTCATTAATACGCCTTTCTCTCTTAATGAAGAGCGCAGTGAATCTAGCTAAGTCAAGATAAGAGTATGTGAAGACGAGGGTATAGTGAGGGGAGGAAATGACCTAAGTTTATATATATATATATATATATATATATATATATATATATATATATATATATATATATATATATATATATATATGTATATATATATATATATATATATATAGGACTTTCTCGAAAGGATTCCTGAGGTAAAGATAAATATATAGAAAAGAATGGGTGAATATATAAGTTTACTTGTAAATATATCGAAGCTTTGGCCAGGTAACCATTCATCTACCAGCACCAAGGGAAGGATGAAAAGCTGGGTTTACTTTGGGTTGTCTGGGATTGGAACTCGAGCCTGATTCATAGTCTGCAACGAAAACCACAACACCACGGATGCCCGGGTGAAGACTTCTTTATTCAACTGATAACTTCTGAGGTAATGTATAATTATTTCCATCCAAACATAAAATTGTCTTATGGCCTCACATTGCTATTTTTTCATCGCGTTCTCACCATCTCTCGGACCCTACGTCACAGAGGTTCTCCAGTGCTCCTCTCTCCTCGAGACGGTGCTTCAAGTGAGCGACTCAGAGACACTTTGATATACCTCAAATGTTTGCTTCAATAAAACGTTCATTGAACCTAAAGGGAACTGCTGGGTTTACAAAGCTCTCTGGTACCTATTGAGACAACCAAGGAACTGCTTCTCCTGGAGAACTTTGTCGTCTTTTCATATTTACTGAAGCAAAGTTTACGGTTCATACCTCAAGACTCACACTCGGGGTAAATCCGTATTATAAGCCAATATGAAATGGACCATAAGTCACTGCTGAGTTGACAAGTGGCGGACCAGACCTTGAGTGAAGCAGCGTAACCAGATAACCACATTACATGTTTACCGAATGATTGACAAGGATGAAGGTTTATTGGTATGTTAGAGTATAACCTAAAGTCAGGTCTAGGATCTAGGGTATTGCTTCTCAAGATTTTTACATTTTGCTATGTAGCATTAGTTTTCTATGCTAGGGCCAGAAAATCAGATGGCAATAAGAACAGGAAGATATTATAGTAATTTACATAGATCTAGAAAGATTCCTCAAATAGCCATAGTTCAACGGAAAAAGCAACACCTAGGAATGATATTTTCATCGGAGATGAATTACATAACACGAATGATAAAGTTTTGATCCGGTTCATGAAGACTTCAAATGTAACCAGCTTGAGTAAATTGAAGTTGATTCACACGATATGTTGTCAACGAACTGTTGAGCATGGCTGAAGCAATTACTGGCACGATATACAAACCCCGGCTGCAATGCAAATGAAATGGTTTTGTGTTACACACAAACAAGATTCTAGTTAAAATCAGAGAAACAATTATTATAAGGTAGGACACTTTCACAACCCAAGCACTAATTAGGATTTATGAACGGGTAAAACATAAGCAAAACACACTAACTTTTTTTAAGATATTTTTCTTATCAATTACCCATGACCAAAAATGAGGTAACAGACAAGGTTTAAGCCACAGATAGATTCAAATAGCTTTTTTTAAAGGCCAATAAAATGCTAGGTAACAGTAGTCACAGTTCCCTTCGACTTCAATGTGAATTTTTGTTTCAATTCTAAATACGATGACTTGATGCCATTTCTTACCTAAATTGAGGTAGGTAAAATACACTGGAATATTAGAAATGCAAAACTAGATCATTCCCTTTAAACGTAGCTAACGATGAAAAAAAATACTTTCCCGAGAGAGAGAGAGAGAGAGAGAGAGAGAGAGAGAGAGAGAGAGAGAGAGAGAGAGAGAGAGAGAGAGAGAGAGAGAGAGAGAGAGAGAGAGAGAGAAATAGTACTCTCAGAGAGAAAGAGAAGTTATGAGGAAGAAAAGCCAGACCAGATGACTAAAGAAATGAAAGATTCAATTAGGTTTCAACGAAAAATGTACAGGAAATGTGAAGCAAGAACCAATGCACTGGATCATGATTACATGGAGATTGTCAGAAAAAATGTGATGTCTATGAGCAAGAATCTGAAAAGTGAATTCTTTACATCTCAAAATAAAAGGAAAATTGAAGAATTCTTTATAGGAGAAACGAGAAAGAATATTCAAAGACGTTCTACGCTCGTCACTCATCGTACATGATCATTCACGAAACGAGGGAAAAGAAATCACTTCCTCATCAAGCAAGTTGTTCAATTCACTTTCCGGAAATCCTCACATATACCGTAAACGAACACACATTTCCGAAGAGACATAGAAAAAGATAATCAAATAATATAGAATTAAATTTCCAAGGTTGAGATGTACTTAATCATGTAGATTGCCTGAATAATTCACTTAGTCCTAATGAAATCTCGTAGAATTTCAAAAGCTATTTGTCAATAAATAACCTTTCCAACAATAAAGATAATGAAAGTCAGTGCCTAATGGACCGGAAGTTTGCAAATGTAATATCAGTTAATTTCCGAGGTTCTTGAGTCAAATACTGAAGACGAATATTAGATTCTGGACGGGAAACTAATAACTGACTATCAACATGAGTTCCGTAATAAGTGATCTCATTTAACGAGTTGAAGAGTTCTCTAATCGTCCGTACGATAGCATTCGATTCAAAATTATACCTTCATATGTTTTGTAATTACACTTCCAAAACACTTTTGTTAAAGTACCAGATAGAATATGTTACCGTCAACGTAAAGTCCATGGCAAAGGATATCGAACGTTCACATTGACAGCAGACTGGCCTACAGTTACGAAAAGCAACGAGGGTAATGATTTGAAGAAGCCTCTAACTGGCTCACTGGCGCAAGCGGGTTACCAAAAGGCTCAGTCCTAAGGAATGATACATTTTCATAACCCATACTTCGTGAAAGAGAAGGATTTGTCTCTAGCATATATAGAGGTGGGGAATACATATGATAAGGTTGACAGAAAGGCCCTGTGGAAGGTGGTACGAATGCATGGTCTGCGAGGGAAGCCACTAGAGGCATTGGGGAGTTTTTACCGAAGCATAGGGCGTGCATGCATGTAGGAAGGTTGGAAGAAAGAAGGGTGAGTGATTACCTGCTGCAAGGATGTGTGATGTCACCATGGTTGTTTAATCTGTTTGCAGGTAACACGCGTCGATTCGGGGGTGGCACAGTCAACAAAGGAACTGCAGCAGCTGGTATCCGAGTCAGAGTGACAGTGTGAAAAAGGAGAAAATTGATTGCCAATATGAATGATAGTAAGATAATGGGGGTAAATTTAGCATGGAGACGAGATAAGCTGATTTGAACGTGATTTTGAATGGGAGAACCTGGAGGAAGGGGAGTGCTTTAGACACAGAGAATCACTGTGGCAGTAACTGGAGCAATGGGTAAGGGGACAAAGGTCCCGGGTGCAATGATGAGTGTTTGGAGGGAAAGATCACTGTCTGCGAGATCATATATGGGTGTGTTTGATTCTTGATGGTATGGAAGTCTCCACAGTGTTGTATGGATACGAGTGTTGGATCCTGAGTGGGAAAAAAAGAGGGAGAATGAATGTTTGGAAGTGGAATGCCTGAGAACAGTACCTTTTGTGAGGATGGCTACTCATATAAGGAATGACATTTCAAAATAATTTTGTGGTTGTGAACGGAGTGTGGTTGAGAAGCCGACCAGTGTCGAGAATGGTGTGGATATATGAATACGATAAGCGGATAGAACTAACCAAGAGGATGTATTTGTCAGAATTTTTGTGAATGAGGAGGAGGGAGGGACCGAGAAAGATATGGAAAAATGGAATGAAAAGGCTTTGATTTACTAGGTTCTAAACATGCAGGAAGGTGAGAGGTGTGCATGGGATAGAATGAATTAGAGCGATATGGTATACAGGTCGCGACGTGCTGTCATTAGGCATGACCAGGGAATAATGTGGTCGAAGAAAATTACAAAATGGCCTATGAGGCTTGGTCATAGATAGGGATAGAGATTTTAGTTTCAGTGGACCACTAAGGAATGGATCTGAGCAAATAAGGCCGTTTTTCGTTTGTTCACGGCGTTACCACACTAACGCAAGGAAACTGCGAGCAGTTATGAAAAATAGAGCTTTAAACGCTATACCGTTCCCTATCATCCTTCTCTGATTCCTGACGATAATGGCAACATTACTGTTTAGAGAAGAAAAATATCTGTAAAGCTCAAGACCAGACTGGAGGACGAGTGTCCGGACCATCAAAACTGAGCAGGTTTTCCGATACCACTTCCAGCCCTCTGGAAACAATCCCGTTTTCTTTATCCTCTTGGCCAAATGGCTTGATACTGCCGAGGTGAAGTGACGTTCCCGTATATACTACAGGGACTTGAGGTGAGTGAGCGTCCTAACCAATCTGTATGCTCCTCGCTCCACCTGGAGTTACGGTAAGCACAATTTTAGAATCGAAATAAAGAATTTATTGATTAATATCAAAGGCTTCACGAGACATACCAGGATCATGAAGGGGAAAATGAAGGCCTCTTTTTTTTATGGAATTACCCAATTCTAGGAACTCTTTTCTTGGTCAGGGGTTTGTAAGGACGGTGGATTCAGACTCAGGACCAAGGGTTAGGTTCTGCTGACGACGTGCAGCCCGTGAAGGGTTATGGGGAGCTGGCGGAGCGTGTCATTTGGAGGCGTTTGATCCAGTCTTTCCTGATCGTTGAGCTGATTGTCTGGAGTAAACCACTTCATTCATTCTTACTCTTAAGTGAATTGTGCAGATATTTAGTCTTGGAGAATGATGCTATCCGGGACCTTGAGATGGATCTGATTAATTTCTGACTTAGGGAAAAATTAAGTTTCTCAAGGGGAGAAAATAGTGTGGAAGGACGAAGAATACTTTACCTAGAATGTGGGAACAGAATGTTTGCAGGTTTGCAAAGATAAATTTTCATTTTCTTTAGATTCTAAATGTTAATGTGACATTTGTATATATATATATATATATATATATATATATATATATATATATATATATATATATATATATATATATATACCCTCTTTTCTTCTTTCCTAAGTGTCTGCGGTGCCCCCTTAACTTGTCCCAACTTTGCCCACCAAGTAAGCGTCTGCAGTGTTCCTTTCCTCTGGTCTTAATCCCCCACCTCCACCATCAGGTAAGTGCACAACCATCAAACCATCAGAGGAATAGCCTCGAGGGTCGTTTCTTGAGACACCAACGACCAGGTCGTAACATCTTAACCACCGGGATCAAACTACCCTGACCCTCGTTACAGTCAGCAGCACCTCACTTCACGATCACAGGCTACGGCCTCTCCCTCTCCATGATCACCCATCACACACCACTACACTCCCCATGTTCTTACCTGACGGGAGTCAGCAGTCTGGACTCCACCAGCGTCTACCTTCCTGACGACTGGATCTTCTGGTGAACTTGTAGCTACAGTTACATCATCTCCTGCTGGTGAACTTGTAGATACAGTTACATTATCTACTTCTGGTGAACTTGTAGATACAGTTACATCATCTGATGATGAACTTGTAGCTGCAATCAAATCATCTTCTGGTGAACTTGTAGATACAGTTACACCATCACCTGCTGGTGAACGTGTTGCCTAACACCCCTCTCCAACCACCTGGTCACTATCCAATTCCCTCCTAGCGCCCAGAGCCCCCTCACCCACCATCATCACAACCCTACCTAGCACCATTCACCACTCTCCTGGAGACCGTCCCTGCGCTGCTTCTCACCATCCACTCGGTCACCGTCCCAGCCCTGTCCAGCGCCTCTCACCATCCACCATAAGAGCGTCCCAGCCGTGACGTCAAGGGTCCAGGGGCGCCGCGCGACCTTACACTGTTTTAGCCACCATCTTAACAGCTGCTGCTGCCATTGATGACTTATGGAGTATTATACTTTCATACGTCAATGATGCCACTAACGAGCACCGTGAACTTCGCGGGATGAGCCGAGCAACAGGGAGGTAACGTGGCCAACAAAATGATTTGGGCGATTTTCTTATCGATGAGTAGGCAAATGGCGATGTGAGGTCCACTCCAGCACAACAGGTATGGAAAAGGCTTTATATGGACTAGGTTGCTATGCCTTCATTATCTATGAGTCATCAGAGTACTGTATAGCTGGGAGTATGAGATAATAGAGCATAGCTCGAGATATGAGTAACTAGAGTACAGCTGGAGGTATGAGTCACTGGAGTATAGCTCGAGATATGACTAAATGAAGTATAGCTAGAGGTATAAGTCACTCGAATACTGTATAAGTGGAGGTATGAGTGACTAAAGTATAGCCAAAGGTATGAGTCATGAGAGCACATCTAGAGATATGAGTCAGTGGACAAAAACTATATAGAAGAAACATGAAGTAGTAAAAAAGAACATATGCGTATTGTTCTTGTGCCTCTCCATATAATCTCCAAATGCATTTTTCAAGGCAAACTATTAGTTGTATTCAGATAATCCTTTAGCCTTACTATAAGTTAGTGATGCGTTAATCAAATTCACGGTCATCAAATGACAAATGATATGTATGAAAAACACTAATTATATCTAACCATTCTCTCTAATTATCATCTAAACGTATGACAGTTTACGTCATTGTCTTTGGGTCTGTGACTGCCATGTCATTAAAACACATAAAACAGTGTATGTATGAGTGATCGTCTGCATCTAGGCCAGCTGATGTATAATTACATGTTAATAATTCCTTATTTGTACTGTACTGAGAGGAGCTTTTACACTTGTGGCGCCCCATCTCCCAAACTTTCTCTACCGTCATATAACTTCTTAAACTTTTGTAAGCTGCTTGCGAGGAAGTGACTGTGTTTGCATGCATGCGTATCTGTGTGTATGTGTGAGCATATATGTTTGTCTTTCTGTGAATGCCTGTGTCTATGGGTGTACGCAAACCTGTGCGTAAATGTCCATTCATTTGTGCTTGTGAATGGATGTGTGTGTGTGTGTGTGTGTGTGTGTGTGTGTGTGTGTGTGTGTGTATGTGTGTGTGTGTGTGTGTGTGTGTGTGCGTGTGTGTGTGTGTGTGTGTATTTTGTGCGTTAACACGTGAGTCAGCATGCACAAATATATGCTTATGCATGTGCGTAAATGTAAAGAGTACCTTCATATATACGTTTGTTAAGCTTTCCCACGTGTGTATGTGTAATTACTAATTAGTACACTACAGGGAGGGAGTTGTACACTCATTAGTCTCCATGTAGTATTTGTGTATGCTCGCGTGTGTGTGCATATGAGTGTTTGCCTCAGGGCGCCTGAGTTTCTTTCTAGCTTTTCGATGTATTTTTACCTCTGAGGTTTTGTGTAAAGATGTATCCGTAGCTCTGTAGCACTAAGTCATGATATAACCTTTAACATCTTATCTAACCCCATATAACTTGATACAGATTAAGCTACAACACCCAGCAGTCTGCTTTAAAGAGTTTAGGATTCATATTACTATTACCGTTTTATCGTTTCATCGCCATATTCCGTCAGGTCTTCTGTTTTCTTTGTCATATCCAGGTAGAACACGTAATCTTCCTCCCTCTACCTCTTATGCACCCCCGCGCTGAACCTACTCCAGAAAGAGATTCTTACGTTCCGTTATCCCAAAGATCATACGAGAATCTTGCGTCTTTCGTGGAAAATGAGACTTCTGCATGTTTGTCTTCTATGTGAATTTGTGGGAAATAAGTTTTGATTTCCATGTTTCTATATGTATAACCGTGTGCAGTTTATATGTATTTTTGAAACCATCAGTCAGTCTAAGAAACGTTATCTGTTGTGGTAGCAAGCGTAATAATATTTGATTTCAAAGAATGAACGATGCCACTCAGTGAAATGATATCAGAATCACAGTGACAGCTTTTACCACCGTGCTGGCAAGTGTCGCCATGCTAAGAAAAAAAAAAGAACCCGACTTATGGTTTGTTCAGACCGGAAAGTTTACCAAGTTTAGTGACCTTTAAAATGCTACAATGATGACTCAAACTCTGACGTTACTTACATTGCTCGAACCACAAGTTGAAGGTGAATATGAATCTTAATTAGGGTAGATTCTAATTAGCGACAATGAAAGACATTGAAAGAGAGTGAGAGAAATAGAGAACATATACTAAAGAGCACGAAATCACCAACCTATTCCAACAATGAGTACTATTAAGAAATTTATCTACTGGGCAAGTTTAGCGCGTAACGCTCACCGCATATCTTGTTTTTTAACACTATTATTCTCTACCGCCAAGCACATTGCATAGCTGTCAGTGTGGGAGACAGAAAGGGAGGAAGGGAACAGATACAAGCCTCATACAGCTGTTCACACAGCAAACAATAAGACAATAATCCCTCAGTTACCTGCTGTGTTCCACCAGCCACTCCAAACACTTCACACTAACTTCTCCAGCTTAAGCTGACACGCCAAATTATCTGCAGCATGACACCCTAATGATGTATCAGCTAAGCCTTTCCCAGGCCCTAGCCTTTAAGGATTATTCTGACGTAAACTCTTAGTGACATAAATTCACTAATAGTTCTAAGTGAGTGATTAGTGTTGAATTCATATTCGTATTCACACTTGTTTTATCATATATATTTCATGTCTTCTTTTTCTTCTCTCTCTCTCTCTCTCTCTCTCTCTCTCTCTCTCTCTCTCTCTCTCTCTCTCTCTCTCTCTCTCTCTCTCTCTCTCTCTCTCTCTCTCTCTCTCTCTCTCTCTCTCTCTCTCTCTCTCTCTCTCTCTCTCTCTCTCTCTCTCTCCTCCCTTACTTCTCCTTCCTCCTCCTCCTCCTCCTCCTCCTCCTCCCGTTCCCCTCCTCTTCTCCATCCAGCCAGGAACTCACCAGTTGTCTCAGTTGACGTGGAGGACCCCCTCAACTGATGACTACATTAGAACCCTGAGACCATCTGTCACAGTTTGCCCAGCTGTGACAACCCTACACTGTTCGGTTGTGATGGAGAGCAACACACTGCCTCTCCTCCCACTGTGTCGGGCTGACCCATAAGCCTTTCGTCTCTCTGTTGGTGACACCAGCTTCATCGTCAGCCACCCAAAGTAGGTCTGCGTGAAGGCGATGAATGTCTGGCATTATGTAAGGCCAACAGTCTGTGATTCGCTTGTGTAAGTCATGATTTAAGCGACATTTCGATGAGCTTCGATCGCTCGACATGATTCTCAACAGCTTGGCACTAGCTGTCCTCTCTGAGTCGGTGTGTGTGTGTGTGTGTGTGTGTGTGTGTGTGTGTGTGTGTTATTACGGAGATAGAGTTCTGTACTCGTTTTGTCGGTCTCTAATGTTGATATATATTTTCCATGTCTTTACTACTATGTGGACACACACACACACACACACACACACACACACACACACACACACACACACACACACACACTCACACTCACACACACACACACACACACACACACACACACACACACACACACACACACACACACACACAAACACACACACACTGATCCATATGTTTTGCACTTTCACTGTGCTTGTTCCGTTCATCTACCCCTAAATCATTTCTTATATTTGTTCCTTACAAATCACACTTTAAACTGTGAGAGTTATTTCATAACCTCTCCGTGTTGGCAGGAAAGTCTCCTCACCTCCACAAGAACCCTCAGTTTGATCATTCGTCCTCCGTTTGTGCTCGGGCGTTTCCTCAGTGAAGCCTTTTGTCTGTGTCTGGACCCTTCAGTATATAAGAATATTCACAAAAACTCTTGATACGTAAATTAATTCTTTTGAGCGCCCTTACTCTCTACGAAATTCGGATTAGCCTTTTCAGTTGAAATGGTGCATTATCTTGATCTCCTCCCTGAGTACTGTCTTGTCCCTCATTAGGAGCTTGACCTTCTCCAAGAAGGACCCTGTTACTTGTATTCATCATCATACGGTATCTTCTAGCGCTGATTGAGTATGGTACACATTTTCCTTGAGTTTCTTTCTAGGAACAAATAATCCGTTCCAGTCCTGAGATTCGATGAAGGGCATATAATTACGTTTTTGAAGGTAGCTCGTTACTGTGGATAAAAGACAGGTTTTACCTCTTGTTAACGATGATATATATATATTTTTCTTTTTTTTTTTCTTTGTCGCTGTCTCCCGCGTTTGCGAGGTAGCGCAAGGAGACAGACGAAAGAAATGGCCCAACCCACCCCCATACACATGTATATACATACGTCCACACACGCAAATATACATACCTACACAGCTTTCCATGGTTTACCCCAGACGCTTCACATGCCCTGATTCAATCCACTGACAGCACGTCAACCCCGGTATACCACATCGATCCAATCTCTGTTTGCAAACTCATAGGAAAGATATTGTTCTTATTCACTGATACGCTCAAGTCTACTGCCGCGTCCTCGAGGTCTTCAAATGGAAGCAAAAACTACAACTTTTGTTCATAAAAAGATCGAGTGATTGTTCCATTGCAGCGTAATTCTGTGTAGATAATACAGCGTCACAGGACACAGATTACTGCCTATTACTGGTACAATGACCCAATTCGGTGATAACGAGTATTTGATGAGTCCGCCGGGAACCACTAAGATCCTCTTCTGTGCTTATGACTTTTACCACAAAATAACCATTGTCTTCATTATACGATGATCACCAAACAAAAGAGGTTGTTAGCTCGTGAAGGAATTTTCCAAGACCTTTCATTGGAGTGGAAAAATATTGCGGGTTATAGACTGAAGGATGAAGCTTCCTTGGCTGACTTATGAGTACACAGCAGCTGGCGCTACAGCTGTATGTGCAGCTGTGGCCATGAACTTGATAAAGAAATACATAAACAACATTTGAAAGCAAACAGCCTCTCTTTGAGTAGTTTTCAACTTTGATATCCATATTTTTTTGTCAGTATATCAGTTCTATTTTCCAGTGACTCCCTGTTTCCAGCGTTCCTTCATCTGAATTATACAACAACGACTGATCATTACCGGGAAGCATAAGATATACAGAGACGAAGGAAGAGGAACATTTACGTGGATATCACTAAGGATGGTAGAGATGACCTCTGGCCATGGGTCTCTCTCTCTCTCTCTCTCTCTCTCTCTCTCTCTCTCTCTCTCTCTCTCTCTCTCTCTCTCTCTCTCTCTCTCTCTCTCTCTCTCTCTCTCTCTCTCTCTCTCTCTCTCTCTCTCTCTCTCTCTCTCTCTCTCTCTCTCTCTCTCTCTCTCTCTATCTATCTATCTATCTGTCTGTCTATCTATGTATCTATCTATTTATCTATATATGTATCTACCTACCTATCTATCTATCTATCTATCTCGCACTACAGCTTCACCTACCTGCCGTCTGGACCACACCTTCGCCAGAGCTTCAGTTCTGCTGGGGATCATCCACAATAATACAGCCATTGCTGGACGTTAATGGGTCACCGTCAGTCCCCTAACTGAAGGTCAGGCGTCTCTACCACCACCACTAGCCTGGTGGTGGATCTCGGTACACCTTAATCTATAACTAAGCCAACCATTAGTGTGACAGTGATCCGTGGAGTTCCTGGCACACCTTAATCTGTGACTGACCCAACCATTATCCCTGGTGATGACGGTGGGTCTTGCTGTAGTTTAGTCTATGATTGTACCCAACCACTAGCCTAGTGCATATCGGGGGTTCCTATTGTATGGAGGAGAATTTGTTCATTTCAGCAGATCGGACATGTAAATATCTGTGCTTAAGAGCGAAGCTGGTTGCACTTCATCTACCCCATGAAAAGGTAAAGATGATAGAAAAAGAACACTTAAATGTATGTTGCTTACGATAGATTTCATTCTTACTTGGGTTATACCCCTCCATTTTGTGATTATGATCAAATGCTCTTGATATACTCTATTTCATTTCACCCTGGTAGACAGCTTCTTCATCTTAAGTAATGCTCAGCCCAAAACACATATCATCTGTTACTGCTGGCTTCTACTTAGGTGATATCTTTGAATTCCATGGGGAACGTCAACCCTTGGCTCATATCTCACTGAGGTCAATAGTAGATGAATGTTAGGTTCAGTGAACGTCATGAACCATCGGGTCATCATCGTTGTCATCAATACTCGGACCAACAAGTTACAATATACACTATGTATTTTGAAGGATCATCCATGGCTTTCTCTCTACTGACAGACAGAATAACACGAATCGAGGTCACTGAATTGACAACATTCTCGCAGGAATATTGGCGTTCGTTATATTGCTAGTGTTATTTCCCGTTCCCGCTAAGCTGGTATATAGCTGGAGTGAGATTACATTTGGACGAGAGAAGAATTGCAATCGAAGATGACAAAGTTCACAGTTGGCCCGTGGATTAAGAAAACGAGGAACAGTGTGGCTGAGATTCTGAGAGATCTTCCCATAACGTTGGAATGGCATGGCCGTTTATATATCTCTGTGAACGAAATAAATGAAGTTAAAAGGGCAAAATGAATCAGTTTTAAACTTGGTAGAAGAGTTGGGTATAACGAAAGAGCACAGTCCAAAAATTATCCCATGTAAGGCTTCCGGGGAGATAAAATAGATATCTTTTTAGTCCATCTATAATGAAGCAAGTATTGAGTGGACTCTCAGGCACTGCAGGCTACTACTGTGTCTGGGACCAGACAGTCCACAACAGCCTGAGTGACAGGTACCTAATTCACAAGTCTCACTCCATCCTTTATCCTCTCTGTCACAGATGCTGTACTCCAAGATCACCCTTCTCCATCTCTTTCAAAGGCATTCCAGGCTCACTCATCCTTTTCCATCTCTGTCACAGATATCCTAAGATCACTCCATCCTTTTCCTATCTGTCACAGATATCCAAGGCTCACTCCATCCTTTTCCATTTCTGTCGCAGATATTCCAGTCTTCTTCCATCCATTTTCTCTCTCTGTCACAGATGAAGTCCTCCAGGATCACTCTTCTCCATCTCTGTCAGAGATATTCCAGGCTCCCTCTATCCTTTTCCATATCTGTCGCAAATACTCCTGGCCCAGTCCTCTCCATCCTCGTCCTAGACAACCCAGGACCACTTTATCCCACTCCTTCTCTGGCTTTCACATTTCCACAGCCACATTGTCCCACTCTCAGGTTCCTCGTCTTTATCCTCCACCTCGGCACCGACTCACCAACTTTTCTCTCTCCTTTTCTTAATCATTGAATTTCGTCAGCTTTTCAAGTGTTGGCTCTCCTTCCTCGAATATTGCATTTTTCTTTTTCTTTTTTTGCACTCGTTGCCTTTGCAGGTCAATCTTTTGTGTCCTCGCGATCGTTTTGCCTGCTTTGTGTCTTTGATATGATGATAAGTTTTTGAACAAGTTTCTTGTGATAGATCCTATAAGTTGGTCATGACGGCTACATTCACTATGGTGATATTCTGTAGATCATCCACTTCCTCTTAGTCTTGCCTCTCTTACAGTTATCGTAAGCGAATTTGGTTTTCCCTCTTGTGGTTTACATACGTTAACGTATGTATGAAGTATCATATGGTCGCTTTGCGCTGGGTTGGTTATGCATGACTTTCTCTCTTACAAGTCATGCCCGTCGCTGGTGGATGAGCCGTTCTTAAAGAACAATCAAAGGTAATTTCCTCAGTGAACATCAGGACTTAACAAACTGAACAAAACAGAACACAAATAACTCAGTTTTGCTCATATATTCTCACCTCTCTCTTTTCAGTCAAAAGAATTATGATCAAGTTGTTTCGTCTTACTCTTCTAAAACTTTATGTTTGATATTCTGTTAAATTCTAAAGTCGTATTTTCACTTTTGTCACATGTCGGCAAGTAAGAATGTTAAGAAAAACATATTTCCATTCTGTTTCACCT